>NC_091117.1:18142500-18442500 GCF_040183065.1 Periplaneta americana | reverse complement strand
ATATTAATTAATATATTTACGCAGTGAATACCACGTTCAAAACGGCGCACCATGTACACACAAAATATTTATGCATCTTAATTGAACGTACCTTTTAAACTTGATTCTATTCTTCCCAGATTGCACGCATACGCGATTGGAATATTGAACTGTGTAGATGCAGATTTAGTTCCGTTACACACTACAGCGAGAATGCGTTTGTCGAGTTATAAAAAATGCTTTCGTGTAGCACTCATTGTAAGTAACGGTCGAAACAAGGCACAGCTGACATTGGTCCTGCTTCCACAGGTAGGCCTAACGTAACCTATAAAATTGTAGCCTATAACATTTGTATTGAAATTAAACAATTATTAATAGACGTTCAAATTTATGTAACATCATCGCATATCAAACTCAAAGACCTTGCATAGTAATAATGTCTTTGATCAAACTGCCTTTCGTATGGCGTAAAAAAATTCGTGTTTATTTAGGCCTATCTATACAGAGATGGCTTCACTGTGTAGCAACATGTCTCACTGTGAATACATAAGCATTGATATATAGCTGTCCCCACTGTTATTGTTAAATTAAATTATGATTTCAGCAGATAATGAAAATGTATTTGTTATAATGATAAGAGAAAATTGCAGTACATGTCATTAACAATGTTAAACCTGTATTTCGCTTTTCGCAATTGGCATTACTGAATAATAACATCGAATTTCTTTATTGCAATAATCGATATTCATCTACGAGTATTTCAACTTCACAATGACTGAATAGGTTAAGTATTCGTTAATATACAATTATTAACATTTTGTGATCGAATTTTAGGGATATATTATTTAAATTTTTATTTTATTCACGAAATAGTCCTAATAAATGTCACTCGAGGTCTGAGATTTCCCAGATAAATCCACGAGCGAAGCGAGTGGATTTATCGGCAGATCTCAGACCTCTCGTGACATTACTACAGATAAATTATCTAGCTTTAATTAGTGAGGTAATCTTTTCGTACTTTGATTTTTATTGTAATTGTAATTGTAAATTTAATACTAATTGTAAACGGCCTTATCTCTACCAGGTTAAATAAATAAATATTAATACTAATAATGGGCAAAAACAAGCCTAAGTGTATGGATCCGTCCCGGGTTCAGCCCTCGAAAAGGCAAGCGGAGTCAAGACTGCAAATAAGGTGTATTTCCGTCAAAATCTCGATGCCGTGATTCCTCTACACATAGCCTACAAATAATTCAATGCAGCTAGGTGGTCAACATCGAGTGGACAGCGCCTTGGCGGCTTAGATGAGGAGCAAGCGGAGAGCACGTCGCGCAGACCACGTGGACGTCTTAAAAGCCTCTCTATCGATCAGGCAGACATCATTAAATTCCGCTGCCGCCCAGCCCGACCCCACTGTTTGTCTTATTGCGATGCGCGGAAACTCACTTCTAGTTCCGGCCCATAAAACTGTACAAACTGTTTACAGAGCATTATTCGCCTGCCCTTCACTTTCTGCTTTCCTTTATATCTCTGTTTATTAAGTTCTTTAGTTTTATTCAGTATGTATCTCAACTAGTAGCCTACTACTTTAATGGGTACTAAATATTACGTCGTCTCATAAGTAATATCGGTTTGTTTTTAATTGGTTATTTAACGACGCTATATCAATTACTCGGTTATTTAGCGTCGATGAGATTGGTGATAGCGAGATGATATTTGGCGAGATAAGGCCGAGAATTCGTCTAAGATTACCTGGCATTCGCCTTACGATTGGAGAAAACCTCGGAAAAAAAGAACCAGATAATCAGCACAAGCGGGAATTGAACCCTCGCCCGGACGTAACTCCGGATCGGCAGACAAGCTCCCCAGTCGACTAAGCTATACCGGTGGCTGTCGGTATTTTTTTTTTAATTTGGTGTTTTGTAAGATTAAAATTATTTTCTTTATCTGGACAATGCAATTTACAGGATGCTATGATTATTATTGCTTATTTTGAGCATGTGACGGTCATCAATTTTACAATGGAAATCCTAAATGGACTAAGTGCCAAAAATAGTCATTTTAAGGTAATTAAGTAAAATTACATAATAATAATAATAATAATAATAATAATAATAATAATAATAATAATAATAACCCGTGGCTCTACAGACCGTGAAGGGCCTAGACCGACCAGCCGGCTGCTGGCCTCATGCCCACATGCCCAAGCAGAGGTGGACGATCATCCAACCAGAATGGAGGTATCGTGTGGTTAGCACGATGATCCCCCCAGCCGTTATAGCTGGTATTCGCAACCGGATTTCGCTACCTATCGTAGCTCCCCAAGTGCATCACGATGCTGGGTGGGCACCGGTCCCATACACTGGCCGAAATTTCATGAGAAAATGTCTTCCCCCATGAGGACTCGAACCAGCGCGCATTCCCTAACGCGAGTCCTAGGCAGGATGCCTTAGACCGCGACGCCACGGCGCGGGACAAGTAAAATTACATGTCTTTCATAATTGAGAAGTGTTTATGATACATTTTCAGGAAATGAAAAAATAGCAGTTATTGAGATGTATAGTGAGGATCAAGTAAGTGTAATTCCTTAGGGTGCCATTCATAGACATTTCGCAGCACGCGCTACGAGCGTACTAAGCTAGCCCCGGCTATCCACTGGTTACTAGTACAGAATTCAAATCATATCCTATCGCTAACACTGGTTTATGAATACGAAAAACGCTGATCATCCACCGAAAGCCCGCGCTAAAAATGTTTATGAATACGGCCCTTTTAAGTCTAATTTGGCCGTCTCTTCAGTGTTGCCAACTAATACCAGCTATCACCTAACTCTTTGGTAAAATCACAATGCCACATCTCATCTTTATGTTGCGAGGTTTTCCTAAATGATTCAATAATTTATGAAGTACATAGTATATTTTCCTCCTGGACTTCTCGCATATTATGTTGGTGATTAGGATTAGTATGATCTAATAACAAACTTGGACTCTCACTTTGAGAGAGGAACAGAGATTGGTGTTTGAGAATAAGGTTCATAGGAAAATATTTGGGGCTAAGAGGGATGAAGTTACAGGAGAGTGGAGAAAGTTACACAACACAGAGCTGCACGCATTGTATTCTTCACCTGACATAATTATAAACATTAAATCCAGACGTTTGAGATGGGCAGGGTATGTAGCACGTATGGTAAAGGTAAAAAGTAAAGGTATCCCCGTCACATGTCATGAAGGCACTTGGGGGACATGGAGGTAGAGCTCCATGTTTTCCATGACCTCGGCACTAGAACGAGGTGGTGTGGTCGGCACCACGCTCTGACCGCCTTTTACCCCCGGGAAAGACCCGGACTCAATTGTTTTTATAGGAGGCTGAGTGAACCTCGGGGCCGTTTGGAAGTTTGGCAACAAGGGGGGCAATCCAGAAATGCATATAGAGTGTTAGGAGACCAGAGGGAAAAAGACCTTTGGGGAGGCCGAGACGTAGATGGGAGGATAATATTAAAATGGATTCTAGGGAGGTGGGATATGATGATGGAGACTGAATTAATCTTGCACAGGATAGGGACTGATAGCTGGCTTATATGAGGGCGGCAATGAACCTGCGGGTTCCTTAAAAGCCATTTGTAAATAAATATGATCTAACATACATACATACATACATACATACATACATACAGGGACATCATTTTATTTTTACTTAAATTTTTATTGTACCCCTTCTACTAATGAAGTTCAACCGTCCTGGACACAGATCCAAGACCGCATATGCAGTCATAGTAGCCTTACGGTCATAGTAAACAGTACGTTCCAAAAATATGTTCGCATTTTCCAGTGACGAAAGAGCTTTCAATATTGAATCATTTTCGCAGAGATACTGTCGTCCATTTGCCTACGTCGTATCCCGGTTTCCCCTCACCAGCTTTTATTCGCCAGCTAGTGGCTGGGCTGTCTTAGCTCTTTTCTGAGAACATTAATTTCTGTTAGGAATTGGACGTCTACGTAATATTATACAACTGTTTAAAATAGCTTAAATAAAATGGCTCGATAAGTAATTAACTGTCACGTGATTTCCTCCCTTTCTACGACCCTACGACATAACCACTTGGACGGACAGTAGATAGTAGCCTATGTCTGAGTAATTTTATCTTTTCGGATCGGGCAGAAATGAAGATTGAATTTACAGTACTTAAGGTACTCTTTTATAGAGTAGGTACAGAATTATTTCAACATGAGTTTCTAGTACGAAGGACGAAACTGGTAATTGGGATTAGGTACAATAGTCTATAGTGCAATAATATGCACATTAGAACTGAAGCCTGTATCGAAATGAACGGCCACCATTTTCAAAAATGAGTTTAAATATCCATATTATGATTATTTTTTAATTTAACTTCATTCTCTATATTGTATGCTAATGTGCTGTAGATAGTATCATATACACTGCATAATGAATACGTCCACATGGATAGCTCAGTTCGTGAGTAAAAACACTCATTGTTAATACTGTACTGTATTTTTATTAAACAAAAATCTAATGAAAATTATCAAACTCAAAAGCGCGATATTTCCTAGTTTACGTAAATGGATGAACTACTTTTCTTCCCTCCTATACCTTGTAAAGTGATTTGTTTGTATTCTACGCCAGTATCATCGAACTCCAGTCGTGGAAGGGGGTAGCAAACGGCGTTGATCCAGAGGTATAGCCAAGTTAATATTAAAAATGTTAGTAAAAATAAAATGATGTTCCTGCACATACTGTACGTCATACATGCAATACACACACAGATACATAGTTGAGTGGAAGAGAAGGAATTTATGGCCTTAACTCTGCCAGGCAAAATAAAGCTATTACTACTACTACATACTATATACTCACATACACACTAGGCCTACATACACACTAGTTCGTAAGATACAAGTGATTGACAACGGTCTCTGTAAAATGCTTGAAGGTCTTGTACAGGGACATCATTTTATTTTTACTAACATTTCTGATATTAACCTGCCTATACCTTTGAATCAACGGTTGCTATCCCCTTCCATGACTGGAGTTCGATGGCGTAATATACAAACAATTCACTTTACTAGGTATAGGAGGGAAGAAAAGTAATTCATCCATTTACGTAAACTAGGAAATATCAAGCTTTTGAGTTTGATAATTTTCATTAGGTTTTTGTTTAATAAAAATACAGTACAGTATTAACAATGAGTGTTTTTACTCACGAACTGAGCTATCCATGTGGACGTATTCATTATGCAGTGTATATGATACTATCTACAGCACATTAGCATACAATATAGAGAATGAAGTTAAATTAAAAAATAATCATAATATGGATATTTAAACTCATTTTTGAAAATGGTGGCGGTTCATTTCGATTAATGTATGTAATTCCAATTACCAGTTTCGTCCTTCGTACTAATAGGCCTAACTCATGTTGAAATAATTCTGTACCTACTCTATAAAAGAGTACCTTACGTACTGTAAATTCAATCTTCACTTCTGCTCGACCCGAAAAGAAAAAATTACTCAGACATTCTATCTACTGTCCGTCCAAGTGATTATATCGCAGGATCGTAGAAATGAGGGAAATCACGTGACAGTTAATTACTTAACGAGGCCTGTTATTTAAGTTATTTTAAACAGTTGTATGGGTATAATATTACGTATATGACCAATTCCTAACAGAAATTAATGTTCTCAGAAAAGAGCTAGCCACTAGCCTTTACCAAGAGGCGAATAGAAGCTGGTGGGGAAAACCGGAATGCGACGTAGGCAAATGGACGACAGTACCTTTGCGAAAATGATGCAATATTGAAAGCTCTTTCGTCATTGGAAATGCGAACATATTTTTGGAACGTACTGTGACGGTAAGGCTACTATGACTTGGATCTGTGTGGAAGACGGTTGAACTTCATTCGTAGAAGGGGTGGGATTGAAGTACATTCAAAAACTCAGGTACAATAAAAATTGAAGTAAAAATAAAATGATGTCCCTGTACAACATATGAACTTGGATGGAGATTGCCGCGAATTGTTTTCATCCCACTCCGTCGGATTGGGGTCGCTCGATGTAGCAGATCCCACTTGCAATTACAGATAATCTCGCGGGGAAGTCCCCAGGCCGGCCCGGCGCCTGGTTAGTACACAGAATTAAATTCCCTTCATACGTCATAACTACAATACGCAGGCAGCGATGTAATTAAAAATGTGTATCTGAGCATCCAAGGTGAGCCGGGAGGCTGGTTTGACCCCACTCGCCACTCCAGTGCCCGGGGTCTCAAGTGACGTTCAATAGTTTACACTCTCATTTTGCAAGTTGCAGAGGAGCTGTTGTTGTGTTCCAGAATGCCTATTTCTGTATTATTTTTCATTAAAATACACGTGTTTTGCTTCCTTTATACACCTGAGTCTATATCGGTCTGTCCACAGTATAAGAAGAATCAGTAGGGACAACTCTTGTCAGCACCTTTGATGTTGTTGGTACTAAATTCAAGCTCAGTAAGGTCTAGTTCTCAATGAATCCAACTATGTCGCTACTATCAAACCACTATCAAAATATTAGTAAAATATTTATTTATTTATTTATTTATTTATTTATTTATTTATTTATTTATTTATTTATTTATTTTATTGGTCAGTAAAACGAATAATCTTGTAAGTATATTATCTATCATTAATATTATGTCGCTAGGAAGTCAAAATACTTATATCCATTGTTGACGTTCATGTTCGCACTTCACCGCAACGGACGCCATGAGGTATTACCACAGTCTACTATATACAGTCGCGAAGCTCAATATGTAGTAAAAATGCAAACATGGGTAGTTGCCCACCACTAGCATCGCTACTATCGCCTCATCATCGCAGATCTCTCTCCTAGTAGACGACAAAATATGTTACACTTTCGTTGTGTTCTTTTGGAAAAATTAACACCTTCCTTCCATTATTGAAATATTAAATGCATAAAGTTAATTTATTATTTTAATGAAGTATATTAAATTCCATCATAAACTCGAAGATACCTGCAAGAAATAGGTTAATATTATTTTTGTTTGTGCAAAACGAACTGAAATTTACTATAATCGCTTCACTCATTCAAGATTATGGCGATAATTAACTATGAAACCAATAAATATTAATTTGCATTACCCTTTACAACAATAATAATGGAAATATGAATTAATGGAGTAACTTATGTGTATCGGTACTTGTAGTGTAGGCTTACGTAGTTAACAAAGTGGGATGAGGTTAAGCAATAATAATCACACCAGAATTGGAAATAAAACGTGATTAATAAATTTTATTGTAACAGACTTTTTGTACGTCTCTAGTAAAGTAACAAATAAAAATAACAACAAAATTAACAGCTATAATTAAAAACATATCCTTTGAAAAAAATAGGCCTAAGCAATAATAATCCCACCAGAATTGAAAATGAAACGTGATCAATAAATTTCACTAAAACAAACTTAATTTTTCTACGTCTCTAGTAAAATATTATTATGCCAATTATTGTATTTTAGCCATTAACATTTTCATTACAACCAATAACGAACATTTCACAAGCATCAATGTGAAATACGCAACGAGCTAGCACTCGATGGAAATACGACACAGTCCAAAGTCGACCGTGGACAGTCTATTGTTTCTAGTTGCTAACCGCTTGGAGCGCTTTATCACGAGATTTGCAAAAAATCACCTCAAGCTTCGTGACTGTATATAGTAGACTGTGGTATTATGTTGTACTTGGATCAGTTTTACCAACATAAGCCTCAAACAGTGACTTGAACGTTAGCGTCAATTAGTGAATATTTCCATGATGATTGCATACGGAAGTAATTATTATTATGGTTATATTGCCATTCCTTTGCCTCATGTCTTTAAAATTGTTAAAAAATGAGTGATGAATGTTTTCAGTTAATATTAAATTACGCCAGCCTGTCGTAGATGGAGATCCATCTGGTGGAGGTTCCAGATAATACACCCGGTTTCGTGACATGCGCACTCAGAATTTGTTCCCACGAAATGGCTTAGGTGTCTTTACTGTATGTTCTCTATACTGTGGTCTGTCTGTCCATGTCTGTCTCAGGCTGTACAGTATTTGAGCCAGTCTTTGACGAGACGGTATTCTCCCGATATCGTCTGTCTCGTCATGTACTCTCAATGACTGAATCACAACTGATGTGAACGCAGACTCCGTAGAACTGATTGTAAACAGAACATGTATAATCGTTTGCTTTTATAAAGTTAATAATCTGATTGGCTATGCACTGTATATTTTTAGTAGAGCCATCGATGTAGCTCAGGCAGCAGACTCGCTGGCCTGCTGATCCGGAGCTGCGCTCGGGCTTGGGTTGGATCCCCCGTTTGGTCTCATTGATTGGTTTCTTCCGAGGTTTTCCACAGCCGTGGGACTGAAGCCGGATGGTCTATGGCGAGTCCTCGGCCTCATTTCATTTCACCCCTTTTATCTGATTATCTGGTTGGGTTTTTCTGAGGTTTTCCCCAACCATAAGGCAAATTCGCTTCCGCTGCCTGTATTTGAAACACGTCGACTACATTCTGTCCGGCGTCGTATGTTCACCTCAGAGATATACCGATATCACGGCCCTACTTATGACAGCGCCTACGTTAATGAGTTTTGTTCACAAGAACTGTAGCTTAGTTACAACGTTGACACATATCGATACATGCCTCTCCATGCTGAAGCGTCTGAGACCGTTTTCCCCCCCATTCTTAAAATACTTAGTTTTCTGCCCTCTTAAATTTGTGTACGTATTTTTTCCACACACACTGTATATTGTCTTGTTTACGTACGTCTGTTATCACATAGCTTTTTCTCTTAACCTATTACTGGGTATTCATTTCAAAATGTGTCATGACGTCACTGTTGATGAGTCAGCGATTTGAAGCGATTTTCAACTTTTGTATCAGAGAAGTTGCCTATTAATCAAGGCGTTCAATCTGAACTTGAGAACGTGTACGGTATAACTTGAACGTCGTAGCAACAGATGGTGGTCTGTACGGTCTGTGTGCTACCATAACCTCTTTCGAACTGTACGGCAACATTCCACAACACAAATCAAATGCTCCGTGTCCATATTGACCGTCGAAATCAATGTCAACAAATACGTAAGTAATCGTCTTAACCCTCTCCACATATCCCGACAGTAAGAAAAAAAACTCACCTCAGTACATGTTTCGAAACAGTTCACATTCCTGCCACTACCGGCGTTACCGTACGTATCGGTAAGTACTCTTCTGAATGAACGCCGTACTTGCTAGGCAACTTCTCTGGCACATAAGTAATACACCTCTGCGGAAGTGTAGGAAGATTGAATTATCTACGCTTATCGACTAACCACATGACGGCATACAGCGAGCCATGACATACTTTGAACTGAACACCCAGTACATGGATTCTGTTTACGTGCAAGATTTATGAGCTCTCTCTCTCAATTACAGACAAAGAATTTTAAATAAAGAAATATAAATTAAGTGCAATTCATTTCGGGCTCCTTAACACAAACATCTTAGAGCGACTGTTAGCTCATAAACCTTCGAACTACTGTCTATTTTAGTTTTATCCTCATATAAGTACCGCCCACGAACAACACGATATTGCTCCCACGCCAGAAAAATATTTTCCTCGAGATTGTAAATGTTTATAATGAAAGCAAGTAGCGAGCATTCCAAAGAAGAAAGCGAAGTACACACTGCGACGACAATAAGATGATGCAGCTACAGTTACATCTACAGGGACATCATTTTATTTTTACTAACATTTTTAATATTAACCTGGCTATACCTCTGGATCAACGCCATTTGCTACCCCCTTCCACGATTGGAGTTCGATGATACTGGCGTAATGTACAAACAAATCACTTTACTAGGTATAGGAGGGAAGAAAAGTCGTTCATCCATTTACGTAAACTAGGAAATATCACGCTTTTGAGTTTGATAATTTTCTTTAGGTTTTTGTTTAATCAAAATAAGTACAGTATTAACAATGAGTGTTTTTACTCACGAACTGAGCTGTCCATGCGGACTATTCATTATGCAGTGTATATTATACTGTCTACTGCACATTAGCGTACAATATAGAGAATGAAGTTAAATTGAAAAATAATAATAATGTGGATATTTAAACACAATTTTGAAAATGGTGGCCGTTCATTTCGATACAGGCTTCAGTTCTAATGTGCATATTATCGCACTATATACTATTGTACCTAATCCCAATTACCAGTTTCGTCCTTCGTACTAGAAACTCATGTTGAAATAATTCTGTATCTACTCTATAAAAGAGTACCTTACGCACTGTAAATCCAATCTTCACTTCCGCCCGATCCGAAAAGATAAAATTTCTCAGACATGCTATCTACTGTACGTCCAAGTGGTTATGTCGTAGGGTCGTAGAAAGGTGGGAAATCACGTGACAGTTAATTACTTAACGAGGCCCTTTTATTTAAGTTGTTTTAAACAGTTGTATAGTATTACGTAAACGTCCAATTAATGTTCTCAGAAAAGAGCTAAGACAGCCCAGCCACTAGCTGGCGAATAAAAGCAGGTGGGGGAACCGGGATACGACGTAGGCAAATGGACGACAGTACCTGTGCGAAAATGATTCAATTTTGGATACTCTTTCGTCACTGGAAAACCCGAACATATTTTTGGAACGTACTGTTTACTATGACCGTGAGGTTACTATGACTGTATATGCGGTCTTGGATCTGTGTGGAGGACGGTTGAACTTCATTAGTAGAAGGGGTGGGAGTGAAGTACATTAGAAAACTCAGGTACAATAAAAATTTAAGTAAAAATAAAATGATGTTCCTGTACAATATTTAGAGAAAATTAACATCCCCCTTCATCGGCAACAATAGACGAACGACGCCCGAAATATGAACGCGCCGGGTGTATAAAGTTCAATGCTATTGAATAACGTAATGTCGAGAAAGAAGGATTGGGTAACAGTAATAGCAATTTATTTTCCATTATGCAGTACAGTGTGTGGACATTAAAACTGAAATAGAAATATTTAAATAACATAATTATTAATAGCATCCTTATATTAATAATTTCAGTCCACACCTGTGGAGTAACTGTTAGATCGTCTGACCGCGAAAACAGGTGGTCCGGGTTCGATTCCCGGTCGGGACAAGTTACCTGGTTGAGGTTTTTTCCGGGGTTTTCCCTCAACCCAATATGAGCAAATGCTCATTTCAGCTGTATCATCACCGTCATCTCATTCAGACGATAAATAACCGAAGATGTTGATAAAGCGTCGTAAAATAACCTACTAAAAAAATCAAAAGTTTGATCAACGTGCTCAGTTTCTTTCATCGTAAACATAATATGAGCCGTTCAGAGCAAAAGTGGTGTAAGTCAAAATTGGGTAATGAGGTTTACAGTAAAAATTCTGTAAAATACAGCGCAAAGTAGCAATTAATATGTCCTTCTTGCTATCCACTGACTACTAATAGTTTAAATAAATTGAATATTAATTGCTACTTTGCGCTGTATTTTACAGAATGTTTACTTTAAACTCATTACCCATTTTGACTTACACCACTTCTGCTCTGAACTGCTCATATCATAATTGCCCTAAAATGTGTACCATGATGGGGTTTCTCATTAACACAATAATTGAAGGGTTCAGAGCTATAGTAGGCCAAGCGCCATTTATTAAAAACGGAGAAAGCAAGGGTTAAAGTTAAGTGAATACCATACTTTAATGAAGATTGATATATCATTCAGTTTTAATGTGTATGCTTTATATTACTCGCTATATGTTTCCATTGAATTATGGTAATAACTTCATTTTAATTCTTGTTTTCAACGGTTTTAGCAAACGGCGCTTGGCCCACTATGGTTCTGAACCCTTCAATTATTGCTAGACTGTCAACATTCACAGCTTTTCCTTAGAGAAAAATAACAGGAACTATTCTGAGTAAAAGGAAAATAAAATAATTATTCCATCTTTATTCATTCAAGAGGAATAACAAAAGAAACTGAGTATCACATCAAAGTTTTTTTTTTTCAAGAAATAAAATAAAAGATCTACTGACATAGCATGTGTCAAAGGAAGAACAAATGTTTGTATAAATCTGAAGTCTGATTAGTGGAATATGTAGCTAATCGGCGATGTATGCAATAGAGGGGGAAAGGAACAGGTCACCCTACCCATTATCTCCTAGCCTAGTTGCCTCATAAGTGGTGCCATGTTAGTATCACTTGTGGAGTTCAGCTCTATCTTCGAACAGTTGACTAAACAAACATTAACAGTGGTTTTACAATAAATAATTACACGAAAAAACAAAATACAGAGTCCGCTAAAAAAAGTATACACTTTAACAGATGGTATCTACGTATCGTTTTCAGAGTTAATGCGTAATTAAGTTCACGTGTAATTAAGTGGCTGTGTAATTAAGTTCATACGTAATTAACTTCACATGTATTTAAGTTATTGTGTAATTAATTAAGTTCATACGTAATTAAGTTATTGTGTAATTACTTAAATGCATTCATAACTAAGTTCGTGTGTAATTAAGTTGATGTGAAATTAATTAAATCGATGTGTAATTATTTAAAATAAAGTGTAATTAAGTTGTTGTGTAAATGATTAAGCTAATATTTACAATTATTAAGTTCAAATGTAAATAATTAAGTTGACATATACTTAATTAGGCTCAGAAACAAGTTTATTTAAATGCTTAGATTTACTTTAAACAGTATCTTCCTTTAGGCTTATATATATTATTGCTAATATTCTTATTGCTGTATTATTTTCATAGCTGATATTATTGTTGTTTAGTAAACTGTCTGAAGACAGGTTTGAACATCATGAGTGACACCAATAAAGCATCGTTCATGATGCAACTAAACCAGGAGAAAATGGGATATGGCGACCAGTTCCTTTCTCATATATCACTGACTAGCTATATATTCCACTAATCAGACTTCAGATGCATACAAACAATTGTTCTTTCTCTGACATATATCAAGTGAGATTACTGCCTGATAATAGATGTACATATCAGCCAGAACCTCAATCAGAGCTAGATATTATTGTTGCTGTTGTAAAATTTATGTAAATAGAATAGAATGGAATGTTTTATTTTCGCTGGCAGAGTTAAGGCCATAAGGCCTTCTCTTCCACTCAACTAGCCTTAATCAATACAATACATATTTAAATTGTGAATATTTACAATACACTTAAAAGATTCTCCAGCAATATTCTTCAGTTAAGTTTTAATGACTAATACATGTTTATTTAAATTTAGATAAACCTATAAGATAAAGTAATAGCTTAATTTATGAGATAATTTAATTCAGTCCAGTGTATATGCAATATGTAAAGAATTATAATTAAGTTCAAATAGCTAGTAAAATGATGGGAATTAATTTAATATAAGTAGAAAAAATATAAATCTAAAATATATTTATGCTCGACCATGCCGAAATGTAGTAATTATACACCTGGTAGTAGCACTTTAATGCACCTCATTAAAGTACATCTATTCATTATAGCTCAGTTGTTCAGCCAATGAGAAATCACCATTGTACCATTATAAAACCGCAAGTATCGATTACTCTCGGATATGCAATCGAAAGACAATTACCGAAACGTCACGGAGGCTGGCGTTAATTGTAAATAATATTCAAATAAATTCAATTTGTCATCTCCTTTTTCAATTCTAAATCAATTTCCAGGTTATATCAATATTAATGTTCATGTTATTCTCTAGATTATATCAAGGTCAATGATATTCGTCCCTCGGAAAAAATAAATACTTTCGCGTCTGCGCACATCTCACAATTTAGAAAGTCAGTTCCGCTCTTCACTTAGATAACCATAACATGAATACTTATGAATAATTTCAAGTTAGAAATATGGTCGAGCATAAAAAGTCGTATGAAACTTGCCTATAATGGTAATTAAGACGCTCGTATGAAAATTATGAAACTCGCTTACCCTCGTTTCATAAACATACTCGCGTCTTAATTACTACCATTATAGACTCGTTGCATAATATACTATTATATAATGAGAATATTAATGTAATGAGATTTTGCCATTAGAGGTTTTGTATTCTATTTAGAGAAATTAATGGTAATAATAAGAATGGACAGATGTTAGTTTCATTATAAGTAACAAATATTAATCAGTAATTAAACTGTTATGTAAGAATTTATGTAATTTTGACCTAAATGAAGTTAATGTCCAACAACTCCTTAAACCACTCGGAAGCGAGTTCCAATTTCTAGCAACTTAAACTGTGTAGGATGTCTTTTGTATTAAATTATGTAATACTGCCACCTGGCATGAGCCAATTCGCAGTTAATAAATTATATATATATATATATATATATATATATATATATATATATATAAATCCATCGCAGAATCGTGCAACGAAATTCTGTTGGTCGACGAGAGCCTTTTCAGTAAGAGTAGTCTACAGTTTTGCATAGACGAGGTTAAGTTAGGTTCAAAATTGTAATACGCCTTGTTGTTGCGACTACTTCTCTGACGCTGAAGTGTTGCTTGTTGCTCTACGAGTAAGGGGCTACGTACGTAATTGCAATTTCCTCTTCAGAGCGCAGTCAAGCTATTCTGTACCACCTTCTTGTTCTTCTGCTGTGCATCCTGTTTGTTCTCCAGTTCGAGCTTCTTCATCTGATGTGCATTCACTCTCCTCCCTTCGTTTAGGTAGTCTTCCTCTTTTCTCATATGAGATTCGATCTTCTTTAGGACTTCTCGCAATCCGATTTTCCTCTATTTCTCCATTCAATCTTTTTTCCAATATTTCCTTCTGTTTTGTGAATTTAGTAATAAGTCTTGAATATTACTGTGCTCACAATTTGTCTCTCCTGCATAGCATATTAAAATTGGCCTAAATGCCGACTGCTTTTTCTACCGTCCATACACAGGACCCTTCAAAAGAAACGTTTCACTTTTGTCTTTATACTTATGTCAAAACCCCTGATGTTTATACACAGACCAAATTCCTGCGAAAAATGAAGTTTTTACTACAAACTCAATCTCTCTATCTTTAAAACTATGGATTACGAGTATAATAACGATTTTTCTATTACGAAAACTTACCAAAAACACATTTTGTGCAGGAAAAAATTAATTACTCCAAAATACGCGTACTTAGATCAATGAATTTTGGGGTAGAGTTAGATATCTGTGGCCGGGAGGAAAAAGGTCTTAATTAAAAATTTTATACTTTTCAGGAGAGCAGTAGAAAGATTGAAATTGGTGCCAATTATAGAGTTTTTTAATTAAGAGGTTTTTCCTGGATATTATTTGTTTATATTTCTTCTAAAATAGGTAATGTTGCTCATTTAACAATTTTCTTTATTATTTCCAAAAATAGCCTCACTTAAGCCCTTTTAAAACTAGAAGCCAAACTGAGTAGAACGGATTATTAAACATAAGACCTTTTTCATGTCAAAATAAATGATAAATGTAAATTATTAGGAATTCAAAATAGGTCTTAAGCAATTATAGGACTGTTTATCCTGGTCCTTAAAGTTTTGAAAGGAAAGGGCATTAGTAGGCTATGTGATAAAATGGCTAAAATACAAGTTAAACCTTTTTAATAGGGAAGCATGAAAAGTAAACATGTGATGGTTTGTAAGGAATAAAGTATTAAATATTCTTAAGCCCTTTATTCTATGTGTGCTCGATTCAAAAAGTACTTAGACATTTGGTAACGCTCTATAAATCCAGTCAGGAGTCTTATTTGACTTTAGCCGTTTTACCAGGTTGTCGAGAATTGTTTCTGCTTTCAGAATATATAAAAATTTCATTTTCACAAAAAATTGACTTAAGACCTTTTTCCTCCCGGCCACAGATATTATCTCAAGTCATTCTTCCACAGCCCAATAATCTGCGACTTCACGCCCACACTCACTGAATTTCGACCTTTTTTCGGTTTTTCAAGGAAGAATTCTAACCTTATCATACTTGTAGTAAACTCTACAGCTGATTACTAATACACCACCTTCATTCATTACGTCTGGCCAATAAACTTCACAAAGTTGGCGATGGATTCCACTAGCTTTACAGTGTTTGGCCACAAGAAATCTTATTACAGAACGTACCTCACACCTGGCGGGACTTGCGATTGCAGCACACACTTTGACAGCACGTGGCTCAGAGAGGGACAAAGACACGACCTTGACTCTACCGCTGCTCGACGCGTACTGCTTCAAGGTACACTCCACCGGCGCCACTGTCTGTGTTTTTACGCACGCTATATGAAAACGGAAGTTACTTTATTTGTGTGCCTTTTAGATAAAGTTTCAAGACAATAAAATAACAATATCTTTCACGACATGATAAAGAAACTCAATTGTGACAAAACTTGTGAAGCGTAAAATGAGAAAGTGTGTGTCACCTTGGTAACAATCAATATTATGTTAAGGCCTGTGTTTTACGCTATTACTATGTTCGCAGTTTTCTATAACGGGAACAGGCAATCAGATCTCAGCCTCTACGAGTACATCTCCTCCGCTGGTTGTTTAGCATATGTGCGAGCCACTCAAAACTCAAGAATCTTGAAAGCGCACTCAGCTGTAAAAACATGAAGATGTGAATTCAGTCCGTGCGTTGGGGAAGCTCGAGACGTTTCTGTTCTGTGTGAACACCTGACGCCCACACATTTCGAAAGCACTTCATGTCTCAGCGGGTTTCAAGTGAAAGAGGGATGTTTTTGATTTGCATATTTCATGAAAACTTGACGTCACCTTTTTTCAATAGAATATAAACACCCGCACCTGTACATTATTCTACAGAGTGTTCGAAAAGTCTCATTCCTAGGACTAATCACAGTATGTGTTACTAATCACTAAGGATGAGAATATTATGTATAAACATATTCTGTTTGAGAATACATACGTTGCTGATTTTTGTTATGGCGGCATTTCAGCACAAATACTTTTAAAATATAACATTTCAAAGAGAATTGTTGTTTAGTCAACTGTCCGAAGACAGCTCTCAACCTCGTAAGTAGGGAGTGGATTTTTATGTGCTAAAAATTTAAATATATTAATTTTTTTATGTGCCAAAAAGTACCAAAATATTTGCTAAAAATTAAAAAAATAGTTTTTTTTAAATATGTCAAAAATACCTTACTTAGCTTGAAAAAAAATGTTACTAGGTACTCACCAACCACACTTAAGTATCAGTTGCTAGTGGTTGGCCGAGAATTGCAGTGAACAACAAAGATCATCTCCAAATTCTCCATCATAAATGCATGCCGATTATCTCTGAACAACGACATACTGTGAAAACGATCTTTCCACATCACAGGACGTCAGACGAGCATATTTAAAGAGAGGAATGTCACAAACACATACACCGTCAATTTCACCTACAGGCACACACCCTCCAATAATTGAGCAACTTTACACATTTTTTTATATCCACTGTTTTTCCCAAACACATTCTGGAATTTGTCCCTTAGTACTTGTACTTCTGAACCTGGTATCGGGTCTAGTTTAATTTTCACGGCACGCACCTCCCTGTTTCAGACAACAGGTTTTTGGATGTTTCGATTTTTTTTATGGTGTCACACAAAAAGCTTAGATTTGCTAATAGGAAAGCCAAATCGTTTTTTTAAACAACCATCTTTCAGTATATTTTGAAGGATATCGATTGACGAAGCCCGATAACAGGGAATCACAACAAGACGTATTGCCTTACTTGATGGACATGAGAGAGAGGCGAAAGTTTTGTTTAAATTAAATAATGTTCATACCCGAGCTCTTATCTGTTGTGTTTCACAAACAAAGCGTGGAATGAAATCATCTTCAGCAACAATAAACATTCCTAATTATGTGTTGCAAGATCTCTCCTCCTTGTCCATGTCAATTTATTCTCTAATAATAACACTGATATGCTGCCTAGCAGTTCTCAGAACTTGAGGCGATACTATTACAAAAATGGATCACGGATACACCACACAGCGCTTAGAAACACGAAGCAACCAAGAATATTCTTAAAAATATAACGTACTTCTGAGTGAAATAATTGATTTAGTTTTAAAATGTTTAATAGTTCTTGTAACAGATTATTTCAGTAAAAAACCTCCAAGATTTATGTGTTTATAATATATTTCCTGAAAATATGTATTTACATATTTTTTTGTGAAAATATGTGTTTTTATTTGAAATAAAATTCGGGTTTTAAACTTGAAACTTCATGTTAGGAATTTTTAACTTTGTTAAGCGTGTTTTATCACACGCAAAAATAACATTTAATTACACAGGAATCAGCTCCTTACTCATAAGTGAAACCAATAAGGCATTGCTCATGAGGCAACTAAGTCAGAAGAAAATAGGGTAGGTAGATTAGGGTAGTCCTTTCCCCCCTCCATTGCATACATCGCCGACTAGCTACATATTACACTAATCAGACTTCAGATACATACAAACAATTGTTCTTCCTCTGACACATATCGTCAAGTGAGATGTACTGCCTGATAAGAGGTGTGAAGACTTAGACAATAAAATGGCCGGCTGCCATAGGCTAAGTTTCCTTTGGAAGACTTCGGTTGATTCCGTAAGAGCTTAGGGCCCATTCACAATGAAAATTAAACATAACGTAAGCGTTAACTTAAGAATGTAAACGTTACGGTAAAATCACAGTCTAGTATATACAGTCACGAAGGTCAATACGTAGTAAATATGCTCCCATAGATAGTTGCTAACCACTAGGATCGCTACTATCGCCTCATTACAGACAATGCGAAATAGTACCTGCACAGTCTATTGTTCCTAGTACTCTCAAAACTCAAGCTTCGTGATTGTATATACTAGACTGTGGTAAAATCAAGAACATTCACGATGGGAACATAAACATAACCGCAAATACTTGGTAACCATGGAAACATAACGACGTCATTTCCTCATATTCTGTCGTATACTTCAGCGCTCAACGATTGTGAACTGTTTGCAAATCACGTAATCATAAGCATAAAAGTTTGGAGTTCGCAAACTTTCATGTTAACGTCTAACGGCAATGTTTATGTGAATCATTGTGAATGATCCCATTTGATAACCTGGCCGCAAACTTCTGTGTTTATGTTACGGTTATGTTTAATTTTTATTGTGAATGTGCCTTTAGGTTTATACGTGAACACTTCTCGTTAATTGTGAATGGTCACATTTATAGTCGCGACGTTGTTATTCCCGGCGTGACTCCTCCTCTTTGTTTACGTCTTAGGAAGTGAAGGCTCTTTAAAGTCTGGGCAGATAGTATCGTTCACCATTTTTGTTCTTTCGTTGCCGAGCTACCATACGAGGAATCTATTTGCCACACCGTTAAACATTATCATGTCGTAGCTCCTATGATAATAAATCAAACGCACTGTAATTCAGCAAATAATTGAGCGGCAAATAACGTCTTCGTGTGCTTTCTGCGAACGCCAACGAAAGAGCCAAAATGGCGGGCGATTTCATTAAGTATTTATCGAGCCTTAAGAAATAAATAAAGTCTTCCTCAGCGAATCACAAGACGCACACGTTTAAATGTAGCCGACCTGCAACGCAATTGGCTGCCGGAAATTAGAGCGACGGGACTATAAATATATGTACTACTTTAACTTTTTCCGTTCTCGTTTCCGTTTCCGTTTATTTTTGACCAGACCCCATAAAAAGCCGCGTCTGTGGCTCGAACGCTAGCGCTCTGATCTTTCATTCAGGCGGTCCGGATTCGATCCCCGACCAGTTTCCCACTCATTCCACGAATACTTTCCACCTCTCCCTCAACTCTCTAGTCATCTGGAATAGTTAAAAATAGAGTGGGGGGATTTTTGTGTTATCGATGTTGATATAGATTCTAAGGGCTTATCAAGTACTCTTCTGGGAAGGGGACCTGGATCTATCGGGCTCAGGCATGATGGCACACCTGTCAGTATCGATTCACGAATGCCAACCAGGCCACCTGTCGGACTTGAATAATCATCGCATATTCAGGGCTAACAATTGGCCAATGAAAGCCTAAGTGCAAGGATCCGTTCCGGGTTCGAGCCTCCTAAGGCCAAGTTAAACCATTGCTAAGTATTATAAGTAGATCTCGGATTTTTGGCTAGAATAGGATAGGTTGCAATAATGTTATGTAAAAATCCCTAAATGTATGCAACACGAGAAACTCTCCAGCTATGATATTGCCTGAAATTTCGTGCATTAGAGTTCTGATGTAATGTTTATTGACTTTACTGGCTTTGAGCCAGAGGCCGTTTTAGGGTCTTATACAAGCAGGATGCCCTCTCCAGCCATTGTACATAAATAATAATAAATATATATTGACATACTGTATATGACACTATTTCTGACATAAGTGCCAGTAGGTGTGTGAGTGCGGTGATTGTTTTATTTAATTTTTTTATTTTCTTTTTTCAATTATTTTGGTATATGCCTAATTTGTTAATCTGCGATGCTTAAGGAATGGTGAACTGGACAAGAGTTCGGGGTAAAAGATATCAGTTGATAGACAGCATTAAGATATTATATAGGGAGATTAATAGGAAAGCAAGAAATTGGGAAGAATAGGAGATGCTGGGTTTGCAGTTAAAGACCTGCTCTTGGGCAGAACACTGTACATACATACATTTTTTTTTTAGTTTCCCCTTCCGGTGGCAGAAGCGTCTGAATGGTTATGGAGACTTTCATGGTGTGGTGTTGTTTTATTGATCTGCCTCTCTGTTGCTGTCGTGTGTCCTCTCAGACAGTATTCAAATTTCCAACACGTGTTTGCGGTTTTGTTTGTGTGTTTTAGTTTGGTGGTTGGGGCTGGTGGTAGTTGCAACCATGTTTCAGTCTCCGCTAAACGAGCCTAAACATCTGAGGTCTATATGAGTGAAACACCTGCAATAATTTGTCTAGACTACGCGCTACACAACAAAGTCCGAGAAGTTGCCGACCGGTCGCGGCGAGTCAATACTGTGGGACTAACATTATTGTACAAATAGCTAATCGCCTAGCGTTTTTGGCCTAACGCTACAAAGCCGGAAAGTCACGGCATAGTTTAGGCCAGGGACCGTCAAGTGACTACACTCTCGTGCGTACGTACAAACCCTCAAGCCCTGACGTACGGATGCGGGCAAGGGTAGCTGCTTCCACAGTGGCGGAGCTAAGAACTTGTATGTGAACCAAATTTGTGATAAGAATGTAAATTAATTTCAGCTTTTAATTGAAGCACGCTTTCACTGTTAATTGCACTATACTGAAAAACAGTACTCTATACAATTTTGTACAGTTAACTATATACGAAACAAATTTTTGCATGTTTGCACAATAATGAAACAAAACAAACTATATACTTTTATACGGATTAATATACTGTTTGTCTTCTTCTCATTGCTATACAATTCAATTAACAGAATAAAACAACAGTACAAACGTTGTTATTCAAATACAATTCTCTAATAATAGTACTTTTTCTTAAACATCAGAGATCCGCTGCGATTTTTGCAGTTTTCTGTTAGTAAGCAGCTATTTAATTCTCGGAGCTATTGTTTTAGTACCAGCCAATCACAAACATGCTTTCAATTGTTCATCACTTAGTTGTTTCTGTGACGTGACTTTGTAAACTTCATTAAACAAAACAATGTTTCGCATATGTAGGTTGTCCCGAACATTTACAACGTTCTTGCAGCAAGATTGTACTGTTTAGGAAACCTTTCTCGTGGAAAACAAGTATAGAAATGGTTAATACTTTTTCTGTTTTGATACTTATCCTTTAGCTCTTGTAAACTTCCCACTTTGCCTTCCGAAGAGTGGTTGCGATGGATCTTCTCACTTTATGGTGGCGATTGTTCCTCAGTAGTTCTCCTTTAGGGCAATAACCCAAACACAAGTTAAATTCTACAAGTGGGTGAGCAAAAAACAAAATAATACTAGTATTTGATGTGTTTTTTTTTTGTGTAGACAATTATTTGCAATAAGGGTCGTAAGTTTGATTTTCATATATCTCAAAACTCATTTTTATGACATCTCGTTTTACTCAAACACAATCGAAATAATACAGGGACATCATTTTATTTTTACTAACATTTTTAATATTAACCTGGCTATACCTTTGGATCAACACCGTTTGCTACTCCCTTCCACGACCGGAGTTCGATGATACTGGCGTAAAATACAAACAAATCACTTTACAAGGTATAGGAGGGAAGAAAAGTAGTTCATCCATTTACGTAAACTAGGAAATATCGAGCTTTTGAGTTTGATAATTTTCATTAGGTTTTTGTTTAATCAAAATACAGTACAGTATTAACAATGAGTGTTTTTACTCATGAACTGAGCTGTCCATGTGGACGTATTCATTATGCAGTGTATATTATACTGTCTACAGCACATTAGCGTACAATATAGAGAATGAAGTTAAATTGAAAAATAACCATAATATGGATATTTAAACACATTTTTAAAATGGTAGCCGTTCATTTCGATACAGGCTTCAGTTCTAATGTGCATATTATCGCACTATAGACTATTGGACCTAATCCCAATTACCAGTGTCGTCCTTGTAACTAGTAACTCATGTTGAAATAATTCTGTACCTACTCTATAAAAGAGTACCTTACGTACAGTAAATTCAATCTTCACTTCTGCTCGATCCGAAAAGATAAAATTACTCAGACATGCTATCTACTGTTCTTCCAAGTGGTTATGTCGTAGGGTCGTAGAAAGGGAGGAAATCACGTGACTGTTAATTACTTAACGAGGCCCTTTTATTTAAGTTGTTTTAAACAGTTGTATAATATTACGTAGACGTAGAAATTAATGTTCTCACAAAAGAGCTAAGACCACAGCCGAGCCACTAGCTGGCGAATAGAAGCAGGTGGGGGAAACCGGGATACGACGTAGGCAAATGGAAGACAGTATCTGTGCGAAAATGATTCAATATTGAAAGCTCTTTCGTCATTGGAAAACGCGAACATATTTTTGGAACGTACTGTTTACTGTGACCGTAAGGCTACTATGACTGTATATGCGGTCTTGGATCTGTGTGCAGGACGGTTGAACTTCATTAGTAGAAGGGGTGGGAGTGAAGTACATTAAAAAACTCAGGTACAATAAAAATTTAAGTAAAAATAAAATGATGTCCCTGTACATTTTTAACTCCTGTCAAAGCTGCATTCCTTTATATCACAAGTGAGTGCTTTCAATAGAGAACGTTTCAGTCTGTTTTTTTTTTCCATTTTTATTGCAAGTTGCACAAAAATAAAATTAAAAAAATATATATTTACTTCGCAAAGCATAAAAATATTCAGTCCGTCATGAATGGAGTGTTTATATCTGGGAAAGTGTGTTATCCGGCAGCAAGCGGCGTTTGCAGCAGATATTCAAGAACTCTACAACCGCTTTAGTGCATCGAGCACACAAGTGTGAATCACGCGACTGAGCAAATAATCGTAGAGTACGCCCATGTCTGGCAGGTTAGGTGGGCGGGCACAATTGAAGATCCACATTCTGACAGAAGCTGTTAGCATATTGACAGTTGCTTGCATGTTGCAGTGTGCATGCATTACGTGGGAGTAGGACAATAGCAGACATCGTATTCCTTCCGTCAGTAAACAAATCTTACTCGTCCTACAGAAGAATGAGTCAAATTGATATTACTTACTTCCCAAAATGAGAAATATACAGAGTGGTAGTAATATAGCTGTGCAGATTTTAACAGCTCATTTCCAGTGGCGTAGCGTCAATGTAAGCTAAAAAGCTTAGCTTCCCCAGTTGATAATAATTTCATAATAAACCTGCAGTTTATGGAGAAAATTATTTATTAATTTTAATAGAATCTATATTTACGCGTTAAATATTGTGATGCGGCAGCTCAGGATGATTTGTGATGCAGCAGTAAACAAGAAGCCTGCACACACCAGCTTCCAAGCGGACCGGTTTCTTCTGTGTAATCCACCCCGCAGATTTTCCATCCCTTTCTAACTAAGCTACCCTAGTCGCAAGGCTCGCAAAGAAGCTAGCTTTAACATTTAAAATAAGTAGTTTCCGAGTTATCCCTTTTCGTCAGTTATGTTCAGTTGAAGTGTTAGTGTGCATTGTGGCTGATATAATAAATAATGAGTGAAATAACAGTTCCTGACGCTAATTTACTTGCATTTTTTAGGACAATTGTATTATCAAAACTGACTTACGAACAAAAGTGTGATTTAAAAAACAAATGACCGACTCCCTTGCTGTCAATGAAGGACACAACCAAAAGACAGAGCATACTTACGTAATGATACTAATATTGTGATTTCTCTAAGTATGACAGGGAGTGAACTAATGTTATACGTATACGTGTCTATTTGTTAGAGATATGTGTAAACCGTGAAATCATATTTTATTACGTATCATTTGAGGTCATGCCTTATTGGTGTTACTTACGATGTTCCAACCAATATTCGACTGCTGACTTGAAATTGACTACTATTTATTTTAAGACTGTATTTTTGTAATACGTTTTCTCATATTGCATGAAAGACAACTTGAGTTAGCTTCCCCTGCTCAAAATTTCATGCTACGCCACTGCTCATTTCTTGGATAGAGTATAACAAAAATTCTTAATACTATATTACTTCCAAATTAATAATTCTCTCAGAAAAAAAAATAATTTTCCCCTAAATGTTAACACTATTTCATTCGACAAATACAATCCGTACGATTTCGATTTTTATTCTTATCATTAGAAAAACTGATAGGCCCAAGGCATAGATGCGGACTCTCAGAGAGAGAGAGAGAGGAAGCATTGGTTCCCCTTCCTTAGTCCACGGGCGTTGAATGAAGTCTCCTTGATCCGTCCACGACATTGCTTGATACTCATGAACAAAATGACGAAAGTATTTCCGACCGCAATAATTATAACACTAAACTTAACCAATGAATTCGGATTAAATTCTACACATACACAGAGTGTATCAAAAAAGATGGGCCAAACTTACACGATTGAAAGTATGCGGTAATAGAAGCAAAAAAGGGTTCCAGTAAACATGGGTCCGTAAGAAGCAAAAAAGCCCCAGTAAACATAGGTTCGTAAGAAGCAAAAAAGTTCCAGTAAACATGGGTCCGCAAGAAACAAAAAGTCCCAGTAAACATGGGTCCGCAAGAAACAAAAAGTCCCAGTAAATATGGGTCCGCAAGAAGCAAAAAAGTCCCAGTAAACATGGGTCCGTAAGAAGCAAACAAGTCCCAGTAAACATGGGTCCGCAAGAAGCAAAAAAGTCCCAGTAAACATGGGTCCGCAAGAACCAAAAAGTCCAAATAAACATGGGTCCGCAAGAAGCAAAAAAGTCCCAGTAAACATGAGTCCGCAAGAACCAAAAAGTCCAAGTAAACATGGGTCCGCAAGAAGCAAAAAAGTCCCAGTAAACATGGGTCCGCAAGGACCAAAAAGTCCAAGTAAACATGGGTCCGCAAGAAGCAAAAAAAGTCCCAGTAAACATGGGTCCGCAAGAAGCAAAAAAGTCCCAGTAAACATGGGTCCGCAAGAAGCAAAAAAGTTCCAGTAAACATGGGTCCGTAAGAAGCAAAAAAGTCCCAGTAAACATGGGTCCACAAGAAGCAAAAAAGTCCCAGTAAACATGGGTACGCAAGAAGCAAAAAAGTCCCAGTAAACATAGGTCCGCAAGAAGCAAAAAAATCCCAGTAAACATGGGTCCGCAAGAACCAAAAAAGTCCCACTAAACATGGGTCTGCAAGAACCAAAAAGGTCCCAGTAGACATGGGTCCGCAAGAAGCAAAAAAGTCCCAGTAAACATGGGTCCAGAAGAAGCAAAAAAGTCACACAAAACATGGGTCCGCAAGAACCAAAAAGGTCCCAGTAAACATGGGTCCGCAAGAACCAAAAAGGTCCCAGTAAACATGGGTCCGCAAGAAGCAAAAAAGTCCCAGTAAACATGGGTCCGTAAGAAGCAAAAAAGCCCCAGTAAACATGGGTCCGTAAGAAGCAAAAAAGCCCCAGTAAACATGGGTCCGCAAGAAGCAAAAAAGTTCCAGTAAACATGGGTCCGTAAGAAGAAAAAAAGTTCCAGTAAACATGGGTCCGCAAGAACCAAAAAAGTCCCAGTAAACATTGGTCCGCAAGAAGCAAAAAAAGTCCAAGTTAGCATGGGTCCGCAAGAAGCAAAAAAGTCCCAGTAAACATGGGTCCGTAAGAAGCAAAAAAGTCCCAGTAAACATTGGTCCGCAAGAAGCAAAAAAAGTCCAAGTAAACATGGGTCCGTAAGAAGCAAAAAATTCCCAGTAAACATTCGTCCGCAAGACGCAAAAAAAGTCCCAGTAAACATGGGTCCGCAAGAAGCAAAAAAGTCCCAGTAAACATTGGTCCGCAAGAAGCAAAAAAAGTCCAAGTAAACATGGGTCCACAAGAACCAAAAAAGTCCCAGTAAACATGGGTCCTGCTGGGTAACTTTCGGTGCTGGACCCCGGACTCATTTCACCGGCATTATCACCTTCATATCATTCAGACGCTAAATAACCTAGATGTTGATACAGCGTCGTAAAATAGCCCAATAATAAAACGGGTCTGTAAGAAGCAAAAAAGTCCCAGTAAACATGGGTCCACAAGAACCGAAAAAGTCTCAGTAAACATGGGTCCGCAAGAACCAAAAAAGTAGCAGTAAACATGGGTCCGCAAGGAGCAAAAAAAGTCCCAGTAAACATGGGTCCACAAGAACCAAAAAGGTCCCAGTAAACATGGGTCCCCAAACGAGCTGTTTGCGAGAAAATTACGAATGTATGGTTACAAGCCGCCACTGTCGTCATTATATGTAATATCGTATGGTTTAATCCTTGCGCATTAGCGGTCCTATGCTTTTTGTTTACAAAACTGAACACTGCCGAGAGGTGGAGTTGTAGTAAAACCATACACACAGTACGTACAGAACGGATACGGTACACAGTCTCAAAAGGTATCAGTCACGTTTTGGTTGTATGGTTTGGTTACAACTCCACCTCTCGGCAATGTTCAGTTTTGTAAACAAAAATCATAAGACCACTTCCAGTGTGCAAGGAGTAAACCATACGATATTACAATGACATCAGTGGCGGCTTGTAACCATACATTAGTAATTTTCTCGCAAACGGCTCGTTTGCGGACTTTGTTGCTTCTATTGTCGTGTACTTTCAACCATATAAGTTTGCGCCATCCTTTTTTATACACCCTGTATAATGTTATGTAAACGAATGCGATGGGTTTGTATGTAAAAGAAATACATTTAGATATACATAAATGCATAATTTCTCATTAAAACACAATTGATTAAAGTGAACTGATAATACTAATTGTTTAAACAAAACATTCTCTTGTTGTAGTCTTAGCAGATCAGGGAAACTTGAGTAATGAATAAAAGTACTTAAGTACTTTCTTTCAAGACATACTGATCTTGTATTTAATGGTATTTAGGTCTGTAAAATACGACTGTATGTAAAAATTAAACCGTCCATGACATTTAGAAAAGTATAAAAGTACATAATTTCTAGTTCAAATGAAATGGACTGTATTGAAGCAATAAATGTAGGAACAAAGGAAACATGATAAAAACAAAGGAAGACGTATAGAAATAAAGAATTGGAGCAAAGAAAGGAGAAATTCAAAAAGAAAGTAAAAAGAAGGAAATGGATAAATGGAGAAAGAAAGGAAACACCAAAAAAAGAGAAGAAGAGATAGATTTTTTTATTTTATTGGGTTATTTTACGATCCTGTATCAACATCTCAGGTTATTTAGCGTCTGAATGAGATGAAGATGATAATGCCGGTGAAATGAGTCCGGAGTCCAACACCGAAAGTTGCCTAGTATTTGCTCATTTGAGCGAAAACTCCGGAAAAAACCTCAACCAGGTGACTTGCCCCGACCGGGATTCGAACCCGGGCCACCTGGTTTTGCGGCCAGACGCGCTGACCGTTACTTCACAGGTGTGGACAGAAGACGAAGAGATAGAGAAATTAAGAAATGGAGAGAGGAAAGGAATGTGAAGGATAAAAAGAAATACTGAATTGAAGAAATGGAGAAAAACTTAAAGGGACTAGAATAGGGAAAAACGCGGAACGCGACAGTGCAGTGTCATTTCTGCGGGAGCTACAGTCTGTATTTTAAAGACTATGTATTAAGTAATTATAAAAGTTCAAGGAATTAAATATTAAGGTAGTTATAAACCTCCAAAATCTTTTTCATATCCTAAAATCCCCATTTTGATTATTGCGATTCCTTGCTAACTAATGCAAGTTCACTCTTAGCTGAGAGACTACAACTTGTTCATAATGTGTGCATACGATTCATCTGCAATACTCGTACATTTGACCATGTAACACCTTCCCTCCAGTTACTTTCATGGATGCGTCTGAAGGAACGAAGAACAATACATTCACTGTCTCTTCTGTTTAGAATCATGCATACTTCTACTCCGAATTATCTGTTATCGCGCTTTCAATTTCTTACAACTCTTCGAAACAGACATCAAGCACTTCTTTCTATCCCTCATCATAGAACGTCTTTATACTCATCTTCCTATACTGTAGAAATACCTCGCCTCTGGAATTCGTTACCTAATGATGTCAGGGACTGCCGGACTTTATCACAATTCAAAATTAAATTGGAAAATTTTGTCTTAGTTAATGTTTTTAGGTACTATTGCTAGAAATATTGATTTGTGTTTTTTTTCTATTTCTTTTTTAATCTAGATTAAAATTGCAAGTTTCTTATCTTAGTTAATTAGTTAGGATACAATTAATTAATCATTTAAAGTTTGTGTGACTGCAACCTGTGTATATTTTTGTGTGGCTTTACTTTGTTTATAGTGTTCTCTCTCTCTCTCTCTCTCTCTCTCTCTCTCTCTCTCTCTCTTTATTTCTTGTGTAGCTTTACTTTGTATATAGTGCATTTTTTTCTGTTTATTTCTATTATTGTATTTGTATTCCTGGTGCTGTGGAAGAGAAGGCCTGATGGCCTTAACTACACCAGAATAAATAAATAAATACAATTTAAGATAATCTTTCTTACTCTGCCAGTAATCGAACCCGGGTCCTCTATATTTTAAGTTATAAAACACTACTTGTATTCACTAAAATGAATATAAAAACAAATTTTAAAGGCTGTTACTCCACAGAATAGCCAGTACTTGGTGTCAGTCTCGATTAGAAAGACGTGGCTATGTTTGACGGATTCTGCTAAAAAAGTTCAGCCCTTAAAACATATGTTATTGCAGGTTGGGGTGCAGCTGTAAGGGGATAGCGGGTTGAACTGCCGTGTTGAAGAGGGGTTAGCTATTGATTTTCGTCGGTTTGCCACCCCAGTATAAATAGACTGCTATGAACACCGCACCCCATCATGTTTACCCCTCTGTAGGAGGGAAATAACAAGTGGCAGCTCAACCAATTAATTGATTAATTTGCATAACCATTAATAGGCCATTAATTCATAAATCCTAGGGTGTAACAGAACGCTTCGAAATGCGTGTGAGAAATAAACGGGATTATGCCATCAAAATAATCGGTGTGTTACATGCAACAGACGATGTTGTTTAACCTGCAAATCGAGAGGGACAAAGAGAGAGAATGGTAGGTGGAGTGGTATTAGCGCCAGTCAAAAAAATGAGAAGCGCACAGGTGACACATAATTTATCATTACGCTTTTGATGAGTTAAAAAAATTCAGTTTCTTTATAATTTTGCGAATATTATCGTTTGTAGTTTCTCTTACGTAAGGATCTTTAGAGAAATCCGGATGAAGTATTGGAATTAGGGAACGAAAAGCGTAAGATTAACCATGTGCCTCTTGGTTTTCAGCGCGGTCCGTCTAGCTAAATTCTCTATGATTGTAATTATAGAGGATTTCACATCAAAAGAAAAAAGCATTCAGCATATGGGGCTATTCCATCAAATGACCAGTTACCATAGAAACGCCTACCTACCACATAGCTTCTACAATGTACTAGGCAAGGCCAATAAAACAAATGCTTTTTTCTTAATAGCAGACTGTTAACATCTTCTGCGTTCCTGAACTGTTGCTGTTCTGTCATCTTTCTCCCCCCCTTCATCTGTTAGCTATTAGGTTACGTCCACTTTCATCTTTCCCCTCCAAATTCTCTAAATTTCCTTCAGTGGAACGGCGAAACTCGGAAAGGGATAAGTGGCCAATAGTTGAACTCGTACAGAAACTTTTTCTCAGCTCAAATTTCCCTCGCAAGGGCGTGTTTTCGCGTAGCTTTTAAATTTTTCTCATCCCATTTCCCCATTGACAATGACAACAAACGGAAAGGTGGAATCGGAGTGAGACAAGTGGCCAAACGGCTTGGAGCTCACATAGATTCTTCCTTGCGGCCCAAAATTCTCTGACAGTACGATTTAATTGATTCTCCTACCACTTCTCTTCATTTCATTGCGATTCATTTCGAGGTTTTCCACATGGTCCCTCTTGCTGCATTATCTAATTGGGTAGGGTGTCGGGATGTTTTTTGAATTGCAATAAAACGCTTTTATTACTTGGTTATTTAACGACGCTGTATCATCTACTAGGTTATTTAGCGTCGATGGAATTGGTGATAGCGAAATTGTATTTGGCGAGATATAGCCGAGGATTCGCCTTATGGTTGGAGAAAACCTCGGGAAAAAGCCCCAACCGGGAATCGAATGCACGCCCGAGCGCAACTCCGGATCAGCAGGCAAACGCGCTACCGTCTGAGTTACGCAGGCAATGTCATTTGCATCAACATACTTGTGTGAGAGTACATTTCCTGCTTTCATTTTCTTGTAGAACAAATATAAACTTAATGTGGAGTTAGACTTGCGACTAGAATATCTACAATTGAACCAGACTTTGCAAAACTGTGAGCTGCAAGGTAACATCAACCATCCCATTGACATATAGTAAGTCTAAAAGGCTGGTTTCATTTTTCAGAAAAAAGACATGCTATAACGCAAAATAACTTTGTACTTATGTATAGGGTGTCTCAAAATGATGGCTAATAACTTAGAAATGGAAAGAGATAGAAAGGTGCGGGTTTTTTGCACTATGTTCAGACACACTTGACGTTTTGGTAGCCACTTACAAAACTTCAAGCTGCTGCAATGTGCTTCATTCGTAACACGCAGGATATCAAGGCGGTACTCCACTTCCGCCCAGGTCCGGTCCAGCATTTCCACATTAACCTCGCAGCGGTTATGCGAGCACGAGGATCCTGCAGATTCCTCATTGCGGTCCTACAGCTCACATCTTTCACAAACCCCATAGGAAAAAATCCAGGATGTCTGGAGATCCTGGGGGCCAAGGGATAGACCCTCCTCTGCCAATCCAGCGACCAGGAAATGTGTGGTCCAAAGTCTCCCTACGGTCAAGGTTCAGTTAGGAGGAGCACCATCCTGCAGAAGCATGATGTCAGGTTAAAGGTTTCCAACCTGTGGAACTGCAAAGTGTTCTAACATGTCTAGGTAAACATCTGAGTTTATTGACGGCTTTTGCTGAAAATACAGGTTTATATTCAAAACTAGAACTAAAATTTTATACCGCCATCAATATAAGGAGTTTTAGTTCACTACATTATACAAATATTTAATGAATATAACATGTCATGAGCCTAAATTATACAAAATATTTTAGGGGTCCGCGGAAATTAAGAATGAGTCTTAAGGGGTCCGTGACTTTGAAAATGCTGAGAAGCGCTATCTTAGAACATTACCAAAAATTATTGAAAAAAAAAAAACAGCAGTAGCATGCAGGTAGCTGCTTGCGCATGAATGAATATCAACGAGACATTTCACACTTTCCATAGACTGGATCTTCAATCTGCATTTTCATTGCCAAGTATCTTCGAAAGAAATAGCGCGTGAATGTTTTTTATGAACTCTGAAGGCTAATGGGCGTATTGGAAAATGTATTCTCCAAATTTAACTTCAAAACTGTTTATCGATCTTTACATATTTATTAGAGTTTGTACTTCTAAAGCAAATGTTCAATGTTTGTATAACAGCGTTTCTTAAATAGTGGTCTGCGGACTACACGTCAGGTGGTCCGCGGGTATAATATTATACCCATTTATTTATTTATTTGTTTATTTATCTATTTATTTATTTATGTATTTATTTATTTATGTATTTATTTATTTATCTATTTGTTTATTTATTTATCTATTTGTTTATTTATTTATCTATTTGTTTATTTATTTATCTATTTGTTTATTTATTTATCTATTTGTTTATTTATTTATCTATTTGTTTATTTATTTATGTATTTATTTATTTGTTTGTTTATTTATTTGTTTGTTTATTTATTTATTTATTTATTTATTTATTTATTTATTTGTTTATTTATTTATCTATTTATTTATTTATTTGTTTATTTATCTATTTATTTATCTATTTATTTGTTTATTTATTTATTAATTTATTTCTTTATTTATTTGTTTGTTTGTTTATCTGTTTGTTTATTTATTTATCTATTTGTTTATTTATTTATATATTTGTTTATTTATGTATTTATTTATTTATTTGTTTGTTTGTTTATCTATTTATTTATTTGTTTATTTATTTATTTGTTTGTTTATGTGTTTGTTTGTTTGTTTATTTACCTATTATTTATTTATTTGTTTGTTTGTTTGTTTGTTCGTTTATTTATTTATTTATCTATCTATCTATCTATCTGTCTGTCTGTCTGTCTGTCTGTCTGTCTGTCTGTCTGTCTGTCTGTCTGTCTGTCTGTCTGTCTGTCTGTCTGTCTGTCTATTTATTTATTTATTTATTTGTTTATTTGTTTGTTTGTTTATCTATTTATTCATTCATTGATTCATTCATTCATTCATTCATTCATTCATTCATTCATTCATTCATTCAAATGAACAAGTAATGTTTTAATAAGACACTGAAATGATTCTTAGAGTTATATCGCTAACAAACATATGCAACAATACATTGCCGCTATGAATCGTTTCAATTCATTGCTGGCGATGTTTTTTAATTGGTTACTTTACGACGCTTTATCAACTGTTGTGCTTATCTAGCGTCTGAATGAGATGGTGATAATGCTACCGAAATGAGTCCAGGGTCCAGCGCCGAAAGTTACCCAGCATTTGCTCTTAATGGGTTGAGGGAAAACTCCGGAAAAACCTCAACAAGGCAACTTGTCCCAACCAGGATTTGAACCCGGGCCCGCTCGTTTCACGGCCAGCCATGCTAACCGTTACTCCACAGCGTGGACTTTGGTGATGTCAGAGTGTTTATGAATTGATAGGAGTTGGTTGCTATATCATGCGAAAGTTGTGAGAATATAATTACATTTTGTTTTGTCATTGCTCATCACGTTGTAAAATTCACATATGTAAAATTATTCTTTATTATATCCTCGTCCCGCTCTTTAAACAGGTCTATGTATAGACTGCTAGAAGTTCTAATGCATTGCTTTACTTCTTTAAAAAATAATAATACATGTACTGATACCATTTTCTCTTTAATTACATTTCAGATTTGAAAGAAATTTTAATCACATAAACTTATGTAGAAGTAGTAGGCACTCTGAACAGAAACATCACGGTCTTGGGACATATTTGAATTTTGTAGTTATTCAAACATTTATTTTTTTCTCTCATATAATTAAATTTAGATGAGAGTAATTGCAATGTGTTTCAAAAAATATGATAGATTCATACGATGAAAGAGTAATGGAACGGAGAAAAATTCTCTCCGGCGCCGGGATTTGAACCCGGGTTTACAGCTCTACGTGCTGACGCTTTATCTACTAAGCCACACCGGATTCCACCCCAGCGTCGGAAGAATCGTCTCAGTTTTAAGTTCCAACTCTTGGATTCTTCCGACGCCGGGTGGAATCCGGTGTGGCTTAGTGGATAAAGCGTCAGCACGTAGAGCTGAAAACCCGGGTTCAAATCCCGGCGCCGGAGAGAATTTTTCTCCGTTCCATTACTCTTTCATCGTATGATGACGCAGAATATCTGCATGGAAATATCATATGTACTTCGGTACATTATATAATATATATGATAGATTCAGTCATTCATTCATAGTTTTCTGCCCAAGAACAGTTATTTCACTGCAAACCCAACATTCTCCAATCTTTCCTATTTTCCTCCTTCCTCTTTGTTTCTGCTTATGATCCATATGTCGTCTATCATCTGAAATCTTCTTCTATCCACACCTGTGGAGTAACGGTTAGTGCGTCTGGCAGCGAAACCTGGTTGAGGTTTTTTCCGGGGTTTTCCTCACCCTACTATGAGCAAATGCTGGGTAACTTTCGGTGCTGGACCCCGGACTCATTTCATCGACATTATCACCTTCATCTCATTCAGACGCTAAATAATCTAAGATGTTGATAAAGCGTCGTAAAATAACCTACTAAAATAAAATATCTTCTTCTGCCTCGAACTCTTCTACCATTCACCATTCCTTCCAATGCATCCTTCAGTAGGCAGTTTCTTTTCAGCCAGTGACGCAAACAATTATTCCTTTTCCCCTTCCTGATCAGCAGCAGCATCATTCTCTCTTCACCCACTCTTTCCAACACAGCTTCATTTCTTATTCTGTCTGTCTATTTCACACGCTCCATTCTTCTCCATGTCCACATTTCAAATGTTTCTATTCGCATCTCTTCACTCCAGGTTTTTGCCCCCACACAATACCACACTCCACACAAAGCACTTCACTAGTCTCTTCCTTAGTTCTTTTTCTAGAAGTCCGCAGAAAATGCTCCTTTCTTCTATTAAAAGCTTCTTTTGCCCTTGCTATTCTTCTTTTGACTTCCTGGCTGCAGCTCATGTTACTGCTTGTAGTACACCCCAAGTATTTGAAGCTGTCCACTTGCTCTACTGTCTCATTTAGAATTCTTACGTTTACCTTCTTTATTTTTCTTCCGATAACCATGATCTTCATCTTGTTTACACTTATCTTCAGTCCATTACTGCTTCATATATATAAATAATACGGTAATTTATACTACCAATTGTAGCATAAACTAGATATGGCCTTCCAGTTCATCTTTCTACTACCAGGAAAGAATTTGCGATGTTTATTTTTCTTTGTTAAGTTTATTTATACACGCTTTAACATCTGTGATCATATCACCTGTTTAGGATCTATGGGTATATCAGTAGGCCGTTTTTACTATTGTTGAATTCCAGCACAGTCTAGTACATACATATTATTTTATATTATTTTAATGTACCGAAGTACATATGATATTTCCATGCAGATATTCTGCGTCATCATACGATGAAAGAGTAATGGAACGGAGAAAAATTCTCTCCCGGCCAACTAGTCACTCATAACGAGTGCACCTCAGCACATGTGTGGACTTCAGTCCTACGTTCATAGACATCTATGACGTAGTGCAGAGGGCGGCCACTAGAGGAAACCCAAGAGTTGGAACTTAAACTGAGACGATTCTGTTCGGCGCCGGGGTGGAAATCCGGTGTGGCTTAGTGGATAAAGCATCAGCACGTAGAGCTGAAAACCCGGGTTCAAATCCCGGCACCGGACAGAATTTTTCTCCTTTCCATTACTCTTTCACCCTAGTCCATACAGTCACGAAGCTCTATACGTAGGGAATATGCATCCAATGGCAGTTGAACTTTAATTGCTAGCCACTAGGATCGCTACTACCGCACAATCTATATTGTTCCTATAAAGCGGCCGAACTTTGAACTACAGTGCCATGTTGCCAATATGGACTACCACGCTGCCAGCTGATGGAAGCTAGCAATTGTCGTTAAGATGGCTGACGTTAAAACATTCATTGACAATTGACGCGAGGGTAAGAAAACAATACAAAAATCGACAGAGAATCAAAGACGAAACGTACCAATGCCAACATTGTGTGCACAATAAATGTCGCCAAGAGAGCTATTAAGCACTCGCCACGTGCGAACTGTAAGTTTGGCAACTCAACCGTTACCATAGCAACAGGCCTATCACGCTATGTGACATTCAGTTGTTTTTCCGATCGCAACGCTCTGTTGCTAACCGCTTGGAGCATTGTATCGCGAGAAATGGAAAAATTCACCTCAACCTTCGTGACTGTATGTGGTTCCAGTTTCTATTTTGTGTCATAGATTGCTTTTGTTTATGTAATTGATTTTAGATTTTTTATTAATCTTTATGATATTGGTGATTGAGGCGGTTATGAATGATGGTTTGTAAATTTTCAATCCGACATTTGCCTTTGTGACTGAGCAAAACTATGAAATACCCCAGTCAAATTGGTCAGCCACGAGGTTTGAACCCGTGACCTTCCGAAGGTTATCGTCTGAGCCAACTCGCTCGATGCGACGGATTTTATACATAAAAAAAGTTGTAGCAATTATATAATACCAAAATCTTAGGAATAACGTTTACTACAACGTTTTGCATACCAGCCAATTTTTAAAAAGAATTGCTTTTTGACCGTTGCGCTAAGTGTGTAACATAAAAAGGCGATTATGTTGAATAAATAACAATTTGTTTGAGATCAGTAACTTCTTCCATGTTATACTGAGAAACTTCCAATACCGCCTAGTCCATGCTAATACGAATGGATTATTTCCATTAGTACAGAAGTTCACAATGTGTAGAATTCGAAATATTGGCAAGGATCTAATTGTTTCCGAAATGTCGCACTTTGCTTTATGGAAGTGCTTTGTAGTGATTCTGAGCTGTCGATACATTGCGTGACTCATAATACAGTCTTGAAGCTGTTCGAGATCTTAAACGCATGCGTTGTGTGTCCCAACTATTGGCATATCTGCTGATCAAATCCAGTTACGCCCACTAGCATTTACTCCATTCTCAGTCAACTTTACAATCTTCATGCATTCTGCATCTATTCCAATGCATTTGAGATCTAATTGGTGGCATTATTCTTAAGTGTTGTTATTTTGTGTTTATTTATTCTTTCATTCACTTAGTTTCTTACGTATTTATTACCGTAATAAATTAATATTTCGAGCCACAGGCGTAGCTCAGTCGGCCGAGACGCTTGCCTGTCGATCCGGAGTTGCGCTCAGGCGTAGGTTCGATTCCCGCTTGGGTTGATTACCTGGTTAGGGTTTTTCCGAGATGTTCATCAACCGTAGTCAAATGACAGGTAAACTATTTATTTATTTATTTATTTATTTATTTATTTATTTATTTATTTATTTATTTATTTATTTATTTATTTATTCTGGTGTAGGTAAGGCCATCAGGCCTTCTCTTCCACAACACCAGGAATACAAATACAACAATAGAAATAAACAGACAAAAAATACACTATATACAAAGTAAAGCTACAAAAGAAATAAAGAAAGAGAAAAAAACACTATAAACAAAGTAAAGCCACATAAAAATATACACAGGTTGCAGTCACACAAACTTTAAATGAGTGATTAAGTATCATGAATAATTTCGAGGGAAAAATTGTTCCGGAGCCGGGTATCGAACCCGGGACCTTTGGTTTAACGTACCAACGCTCTACCACTGAGCTACTCGGGAACTCTAACCGACACCGATCCAATTTTTCCCTCTATATCCACAGACCTCAAAGTGGGCTGACAACCGTGAAGCAACCAACTACGAGTGCACACTAACTCCGTGTGACTTAAATTGTGGTTTTCTGTTAACGAACAGTGACGTGTATTATGCAAATCAAGATTTCAGGTATAACTCCCTGTAAAGTTGATTTGAATAATTTCGAAGGAAAAATTGTTCCGGAGCCGGGTATCGAACCCGGGACCTTTGGTTTAACGTACCAACGCTCTACCACTGAGCTACTAGGGAACTCTAACCGACACCGATCCAAGTATCATTAAGTATCATAATTAATTGTGTCCTAACTAACATAAACAAGAAACTTGCAATTTTAATCTAGATTAAAAAGGAAAAAGAAAAAAAAAACACAAATCAATACGTTTAGCAATACCTAAAAACTTTAACCAAGACAAAATTTTCCAATTTAATTTTGAATTGTGATAAAGTCCGGCAGTCCCTGACGTCATTACGTAACGAATTCCAGAGGCGAGGTATTTCTGCAGTATAGGAAGATAAGTATAAAGACGTTCTATGATGAGGGATAGAAAAAAGTGCTTGATGTCGGTTTCGAAGAGTTGTAAGAAATTGAAAGCGCGATAGCAGATAATTCGGAGTAGAAATATGCATGATTCTAAATAGAAGAGACAGTGCATGTACTGTTCTTCGTTCCTTCAGACGCACTCATGAAAGTAACTGGAGGGAAGGTGTTATATGATCAAATTTACGAGTATTGCAGATGAATCGTATGCACACATTATGAACAAGTTGTAGTCTCTCAGCTAAGAGTGAACTTACATTAGTTAGCAAAGAATCGCAATAATCAAAATGGAGCATTACAAGCGTCTGAATAAGATTCTTTTTTAGACTACGTAAGTGGTAGAAATTCTTTCATATGGAACAAGGAGTGAAGTTGAGAAAATATTTTTTTGCAAATGTGTGTTACTTGAGTGTTCCAATTTAGATCGCCATCCATAAAAATGCCAAGATTTTTAACTGTTTCACTGTATTTAACAATAATCCCATTCAATATTATATGTGGTATAGTACTACTATCAAGAATGAATACTCGGCCTCATTTCGCTATCACCAATCCCATCGACGCTAAATAGCCTAGTAGTTGATACAGCGTCGTTAAATAACCAAGTAAAAAATTATTTCAATGCACCTGTAACCTACAATATACAAAGAGTTGTGGGTAGCACCTTACAGTCACAAATCTGTTTGTCTGTTTGTTTGAGCATCATTTAGACATAAACTACAGGGTGACCCATAAGTCTGAAATCATAGGCGAATTACTGAAAATATTCTTTTTAGTGATGTCTTTAAGTAAAGAGGAAGGTATTCAACTGATCCTGCACCCAGGACGAGCGCCAATTACACATATTTGTGGGGGAGGGAATAATTAAAAAATTCATTGGAACGGGATCCGTCTGTGGTCCACTACTCGGTTTGTCTGCGATGGATCCGTCTCAATGAATTTTTTCATGATTTTTCCCACACAACTGTGTGTAATTGGGGCTCGTTCTGGGCGCAAAGCATTAAATTCATGGGCAACCTCCCTGTGACTGCGGTCGCCAACAAGCAGGATCAGTTGAATACGTTCTTCTTTGCTTAAAGACATCAGTTGTCCTGTGGACAAAAAAAAAAAAAAATATTTTCTGTAATTCGCCTATGATTCTAGACTTATGGGACACTCTGTATAAACGATATCATTAGCAATACGGTAATAGTACATTATGCAACGAGCCTATAATGGTAGTAATTAAGACGCAAATATGTTTATGAAACGAGCGCAAGCGAGTTTCATAATTTTCATACGAGCGTCTTAATTACCATTATAGTCAAGTTTCATACGACTTTTTATGCTCGACCATATTTCTAACTTGAAATTATTCATAAGTATTCATGTTATCCTTATCTGACTGGGGAGCGGAACTGACCTTGTGCAATACCTCGTAAATTGTGAGATGTGCGCAGACGCGAAAGTATTGATTTTTTCCGAGAAACAAATGTCGACATTGACCTTGATATAATCTAGATAGTAAAATAAACATTAATCTTGATATAACCTTGAAATTGAATTAGACATTGAAAAACGAGATGACAAATTGAATTTATTTGAATATTATTTACAATTAACGCTAATTATTATAGTAGCAGAACTGACTTTATTTCAAATATAGGTGATTTATTGTTGTCTTTCGATTGCACATCCGAGAATAATCGATACTTGCGCTTTCATATTGCTACAATGGTATTTTGTGATTGGTGGAACACCTGAACTTTAATGAATAGATGTACTTTAATGCGGTCCATTAAAGGGCTGCTACCAGGTGTATAATTACTACATTTCGGCATGGTCGAGCATAAAAGAAGTTAATTGTTGAGAAGCGCGTACAATTTGTAATAAGGAAATGTGCTGTATTGGTAACAGAAACTTCACCTTCCTATTTTACACTACAGATTTGTTGTGTCTATACATTTCTTTTGTATATTTTATCTGTTCTGTTACATTTCAATAACCCCTACTAGTTGTGTTACAACGGTTTTATGAAGTGAAGGACGGCACACATTCTCTCATTTTCATTAGTTTCAGACTCGTTTCCAAAAAACGGCCTTTATGACAGTCATTTATGTGTGTGGGCAGCTGAGAATGTGGATGCACGTGGGAGTGAGTTTATCCGAGTGGGTGGCATGAGTGTACTTAAATACAGTACCGGTAGGTGTGCTATTAGGTTTTCTAAATGCTGTTGTAAGTGTGGGCGTGTGTGTATGGGGGGTGTGAAAGGGGAAAAGAGAATGTGATGAAATTCTCTGCAGAAAGCGATGGCTCAAAACTAACTTATCGAAATATCCCGAAAATTTAAAAATCATTTCCTTTACATCACTGGTTCCCAAAGTGTAGGTCGCGACCCCTTCAGGATAGTCACGATATGATTAATAAAATAAACAAAAAAAAAACTTATTAAAATATATTTATTTTTTATGTAGAATTGGGAAATACATTTGCATATTCTAATTTCTCGTCTTGAAATTACCACTATATTAAAAATTCTGTCTTTAATTGGAAAACTCTTTTCACCACATTACCCTACGAAAGCTATCTTACTTCCGTGTGATAATAGTACATTATGCAACGAGCCTATAATGGTAGTAATTAAGACGCGAGTATGTTTATGAAACGAGCTCAAGCGAGTTTCATAATTTTCATACGAGCGTCTTAATTACCATTATAGTCAAATTTCATATGACTTTTTATGCTCGACCAAATTTTTAAATTGAAATTATTCATAAGTATTCATGTTATTCTTATCTGACTGAGGAGTGGAACTGACCCTGTGCAATACCTCGTAAATTGTGAGATGTTCGCAGACGCGAAAGTATTGATTTTTTCCGAGAAATAGATGTCGACATTGACCTTGACATTGAAAAACGAGATGACAAATTGAATTTATTTGAATATTATTTACAATTAACGCTAATTATTATAGCAACAGAACTGACTTTATTTCAAATATAGGTGATTTATTGATTTATTGTTGTCTTTCGATTGCATATCCGAGAATAATCGATACTTGCGCTTTCATATTGCTACAATGGTATTCCGTGATTGGTGGAACATCTGAACTTTAATGAATAGGTGTACTTTAATGAGGTGCATTAAAAGGCTACTACCAGGTGTATAATTACTACATTTCGGCATGTTCGAGCATAAAGAATATTTTCACATAATGAACTCATGACTTAGCAGATTTTGCTGAATATAGGATCTAAGAGTTTGCAACGATTTTCCTTTGACTATTACACTCTTACTACGTCATACTACTTTTGACCAATAAAACGGTACGAAAGGACGTATTTCAACCAATCATGGCTGCTTATCGCACAATTTTATCGCCTCCCTAGCATTTGTTTAATTTTAATATTTAATTTTTTTTTATTTATTTATTTTATTTTGTTTCTTTGTTTGCCAACATTTGAAACTGCGCTGGTCTGGACATCAAAAATATATAATTACAAACCACTCCAGTCGATGCACAGCAGTTTCAAATATGACTCGCATTGGCATTCAAGAACAAGAATTAATAAAAATCACTGATCATACCTATGCATCTTCTGAAATCCGATTTACAAATAAATGAAGAGCACCATTCGGAAATCCTGAATAAGTTGAATACACCATGTAGGCCTAAATCAACGAGTTCCACTTCTATTACGCACACGTCCAATATAACATCAATTGAACCACCAACCACATTCAAATTTGAAAATTGTACATTCAATAATTATTCCTTTTAAAATTATTCATTCGGAAATTCTGAATAAATTGAATACACCATGTAGGCCTAAATCAACGGGTTCCACTTCTATTACGCACACGTCCAATATAACATCAATTGAACCACCAACCACATTCAAATTTGAAAATTGTACATTCAATAATTATTCCTTTTAAAATTATTCATGTTTATTTTATGTCATCGTCGTTAATTCAAACTTTTCTAACACTTGTGTATATTAGTTAGGTTATGTTATAGCTTCTGCTCTGAGAGGATAAAAAGAACTTCTGCTGTATGATATTATGGATAGTCACGTATCAGAGATTGTTTAATATTAAGATTTATTGAATAGTAATCATTACAGTGTCTGTATAAAGACACTACTGCCATCTAGCATGCATCTAGCGTAATATTTGTAATGTTGAGATGGTACAATAATACATTTGAAGACAGTTGTATTTTCGTAAGTCAATTAATAGTTTATTGTATTGGAGTACTTCGTTACTTCTAATCTTTATATACTTTCTTCTAATCGTGTAATAGTCAATTAAATCCCACTCGAGTTTTGATTTATGGATAAAATCAAAACGTCTAGTGAGATTACTGTTGATAAAATTTACCACACTAATGCCAGATTTTAAAAAGTAGCCTATTTTAGACGGTAATGTTTCTGATGTAAAGCTTCTCCATGTAAAAAATAAGGTTTTGCAATTTGGCATTTGACACTATCTCTTGTAAGTCGACAATGAGACTGCTTTCGTCGTTACCTTGGCGCTGTCGGTGCGTATAGCATAGAGTTCCTCGATAATAATGGAATATAAGAGTTGATACGCAGGATCCAAACATCACCTACCTTGTTACATAATCCAGTAAGCACTTACAACTGCTTTGATTCTAGTAAATACAAGTTAACAGGTTTTCCTTATTCCTCAGTGATAAACTAGCTGTAATAATAGTTTTTATTTATTATATATAATAAATTATATCATAAAATAACTTAATATATTATCAAATAACGTAGCAAATGTAGGCCTATTTAATATAGATATGTACAGGATGCGAATTAAGATTTCTGATGAGAGGGGGGGGGGGATAGAATCCTGGATAGAGAATACCATACATAAAATTATTATTATCCTCATTCGATACGGCTCAACGCTTGGTCGCACTGAGTTGCTTGTCTTGCATCTTGGTCATAATAATAATTATATCCATGAGCAGGCTTAAGATAAGATGTGTAATTCCTAAGTTATTGATTGTTGTCAGCTTGCTGGTGATGATAATATCACCGTCTAGTATATAATAATAATAATAATAATAATAATAATAATAATAATAATAATAATAATAATAATAATAATAATAATTTATTTTCGCTGGCAGAGTTAAGGCCATAAGATCTTCTCTTCCACTCAACCAGCCTTAATCAATACAATACATATTTAAATTACGAATATTTACACTACACTTAAAAGGTTCTCCAGCAATATTCTTCAGTTAAGTTTTAACGACTAGTAGACTACATATTTATTTAAATTTAGATAAACCTATAAGGTAAAGTAGTAACTTAATTTATGAGCTAATTTAATTCAATCAATTATAATTAATTTGAGATTTGAGATAGCTAGCAAAATGATGAAAATTAATTTAATATAAGCATACTAGAACTATGTTACAGAGTATATACAGTCACGAAGCTCGAGTTTATGAGGGTACTAGGAACAATAGACTGTGCAGGTACTATTTCGCATTGTCTGTAATGAGGCGATAGTAGCGATCCTAGTGGTTAGCAACTATCTATGGATGCATATTTACTACGTATTGAGCTTCGTGACTGTATATAGACTGTGATAATACAGCAATATTATTTTCTTTGCTTACTTTATAAAGTACATATACTCGTACTAAAACAATTATATTTTGTGAAGGGGGATAGAAGTTATCCCTGGCAGGGATGTTAATATGAATTTATGAGAGGGGGATAACTTTCCAACGGTGGGGGAGCCCCCCCATCCTCCCCTGTTAATTCGCACTATGGGTGGTGCAATACACACCAACTACATTCCTGTGTGTTCGCCATAACTGTCTAAATGCTGCAGAATTCACACTGAGTTGAAATGTAAGCATTCACACCATTTAACACAATTTACTTCTTTCCAACAATGCCACAATGACAAGCGAAAGAGCGGGAACAGCGGCTTTTCTTTCTTTTCTCTTATGGTGCCACCTATTGTCTTCCGCCAACAATTATAATTACAGATCCCCTGAAATTCTTTGAGCCGTTCTTCTCTAATGGCACCGGTATGAATTTCGTAACACGCATAGTTACAAAATTACAGCAGTTTATAGTGAGGGTCACATAGGAACAGTTCCTAAACAGCAAATATTGCCGTCTTGTCAGTGTTACCAATTGTTACCAGATATCACACGATCCTACGTACTAAATGACTTATTTACTTACCGTACTTTGTTGGAAGGTTATTCTAAATAATTCAATAATTTATAACATATTTTCGTAGACAAACTATATGAGAAAGGGATCAACTTGTCAAGTATTTTGTCTGGCAAATACGAAATTCATTGGTTTGACTAAACAATGACTCAAGAAACCTAACCTAAAAATGTATTTTGACCACATGAAATTATTATTACTAACTCCGAAAACTTACCTGACTATAGTCTTGAATTATAACCACAATGCAACACATAAAATAGCTATTATGTATTAATATTAATACTGATATTAATTAATTATTAGTATGTTCATATTTCATTAGCTTCCAGTAACCGCCTCAGAATTCTAGTACAATTTTAATTTCAAGGAACTCCAGTACCGATAAATATTGTCGATATTTGTCTCAGCTGCCAACATACCAGTTACTAAATCACTACCATTTGTAGTATTTGTCAGTATCGAAATTCGAAACGAAGTTGGCAAAAGAAAATTCAACCTGCAAACTAGAAAATCACCACAATACACTAGCATATGTAGTAATGGTGGAAAAGTAGTTAGGTTTCACCCTTACGGTATGAAGTAAGCTGACCCGGACTATATAATCACGGAATGTTTCGCTTCTTCCGACGGCCTTAACATGTCTTGTCATCGAACAACAGATGACAGCGTCTTGCCATCCTAACGGCAAACACCAGCCATCTCCTCCTCGCCCCGTTCCGTGATCACTTGATCAAATCTCAGTCCCCCTCGCGTATGTGGTACCTAAGAGGTTACGTCCAATTTCGGCTTGCCCTTCAAAATCTTCTAGAGCTCCTTCAGTGGAGCAGCGTAACCCGGAGTGAGACTAGTGGCCAACAGGCTTGGAGCTCACATATTTAGTTTTGTACAGCCCCCAACCCCTTGCAAGGACGCGTTTTGCGTACCATTTAAATTTGTCCTTCCAATTCTCTTTCGATTTTTCGATGTGGACATAGTGTACTGCTACGTGCATTGTTGCAGGGAACGCCTTCATCGTGAACGTGGCGCTCGCCGACCTCCTGATCACGGGGCTGGTGTTCCCCGCGTCCACCGTGGTGCTGCTGGCCGGCCTCAAGGACGCGCCCGGCGTGTGCAGCTTCCACTGGTTCCTCGCCATCCTGTGCTGCCTGGTGACCACGCTCACGCTGGCGGCCACGGCGGTCGAGAACTACGCGCGCCTGTGCCTTTCCGCGGACTGCTACGCCGCGCTGACGTCGGCGCGCATCACGGCGGCCGTGCTCGGCATCTGGCTGCTGAGCGGCCTGGCCGTCACGCTGCAGTTCGTGCACAACGTGGGGACCAGCTACTGCCGCCGGCAGCGACCCCCGGACCACGACGTGCCGCCTTACTACGCGCTCGCGGGGGCGCTGTGCGCGCTCCTCCCCACCTCGCTCACCTGCGCGTGCTACGTGTGCATCGTGCTGCGCGTGCGCGGGGCCAAGGCGCGCCCCAGCTTCAAGCCGCCCATGTCCTTCGGCTGGGACTACGCGCTCATGCAGACCAACATGTACAGCTTCGTGCTGTTCGTGGTGTTCTGGCTGCCCTTCGGCGTGGCCCTGGGCGTGCGCTCCGTGTACGCGCGCCTCGTGCCGTCGCACCTGCTCTACAACCTGGAGTGGCTGGCCCTCAGCAAGTCCTGCCTCAACAACTTCCTGTACTGCATCACCAACCGCCACTTCCGCAACGCCTACGTCAACCTGTTCCACTACTGCTGCTGCAAGACGACGGTGTCCTTCTCGCGGCGCACCAGGGGCTGCCCCGAGGCGTCGGGCCCCGGGACGCGCCCCACCGGGGACGTGCGCGTGCACATCATCCCGGGATACAACATGTACTCGTACACGAGCCCCCAGCGAGCGCGCGAGGTGTGCAAGACGGCCACCCTCAAGCGTTCGGCGGGATCCTGCCGCCCCAGCACCAGCCGTCCGAACGGCCGCGACGTGTATGAGTTGTGAGTCTGAACACGCGAACGTGTCAGCTAGGTCTGTGCATCCATTGCTGTCGAGTCTTAGTGCTTTATGCAATACTCAGAGCCCAAGACACTTTGATTTGTAATGCCCTTACCAAATTATTTTTATAAGTTAGACAAAATCCATTTTGGTTATCAATATCATATTATAGGAAAAATACGAAATGTGGGCACATTCAGGATTTCCTGGTTACATCTAAATATGATTGATGAGTTCTGACGAATTGAGATGTAACCGAGTGTACAGTGGTTTACCAGTCCAAGATGCTTTGATTTGTAATGCCCTTGTAAAACTATTTTTATCAAGTTAGACAAAATCCATTTAGTTAACAATACCATGTTATCGAAAAATTCTTAAATGTGGGCACATCTAGGATTGTCTGGTTACATCTAAATATAACTGATCAGTTCTGACAAATTGAGATGTAACCGAGTATACGATGGTTTACCAGCCAAGACACTTTGATATGTAATACCCTTGTCAAATTATTTTTTATCAACTTAAACAAAATCCATTTTGGTTATCAATGTCATATTACAAGAAAAATACGAAATGTGGGCACATTCAGGATTGCCTGGTTACATCTAAATATGATTGATGAGTTCTGACGAATTGAGATGTAACCGAGTGTACAGTGGTTTACCAGTCCAAGATGCTTTGATTTGTAATGCCCTTACCAAATTATTTTTATCAAGTTAGACGAAATCCATTTGGTTATCAATATCATATTACAGGAAAAATACGAAATATGGGCACATTCAGGATTGCCTGGTTACATCAAAATATGACTGATGAGTTCTGACAAATTGAGACGTAACCGAGTGTACAGTGGTTTACCAGTCCAAAACACTTTGATTTGTAATGCCCTTATAAATTTATTTTTATCAAGTTAGACAAAATCCATTTGGTTATCAACACCATGTTATGGAAAAATTCTTAAATGTGGAAACATCTAGGATTGCCTGGTTACATCTAAATATGACTGATGAGTTCTAACAAATTGAGATGTAACCAAGTGTACGATGGTTTACCAACCAAGACACTTTGATATGTAATACCCTTGTCAAATTATTTTTATCAAGTTATACAAAATCGTATTTTGATTTGTAATATCCTTGTCAAATTATTTTTATCAAGTTAGACAAAATCCATTTGGTTATCAATACCATGTTTCGGGAAAATTCCGAAATGTGGGCACATCTAGGATTGCCTGGTTACATCTAAATATGACTGATGAGTTCTGACAAATTGAGATGTAACTATTGTGATTTACCAGGGTAAATCGCTAACAGCGTATTCCGAATCTCACCGGACCGGTGGACAACAATGACGTCACACTGCAGCAAAATAGGAACAAAACTGCTGGAAGGTTCAATGGCTGTCATGGCGGCTGTACAAGTTGTTGTCTGTGCTATGCTAGCAAGATTTTGCGAAATTTCCATACTGTCATCTCGTTCAAAGAAAAGAGAGCATAAACAATTTATTTCTTGAACTGGCAGTAATAACTTGTCCGTTGACATGTTCGCTCACAAGCCATTAACATATTTTTTTACGTTGTGCTCATTACAAACAATACAGCAGAACACACCGCCATGACACAACAGTGCACGATGTCATTTGTCTCCTAATTCCCGCCCTATACAAGACTCAATCAGATTCACTGATGGAGAATGCCACCACCTCTGCAAGCTAATGGAACCGGTGCGACACCGGTGGAGCATCAGTGACGTCATCGTTTAAATTCGGAACACCGTGATGCCATCAGATTGCTCAGTGCTGAGATTCGGAATACGCTCTAAGTGACCAACATTCTTTGGGGAACGTAGATAGCCCTCAAATTACGGAAGACGTATTTTAAAGTAAAAATACGGGAAAAACTTAAAATCTGGCAACCCTATCATGGACTGATCCTTTTAGGGATAATATAGGAGAAGCAAAATGCTTTCCGTATTATCTTAAATGTCGACTTTTTTGTTATGGGGATGGATATGTGCCCTCTTTACACCTTCTCTTTCTCCCCTCGAACACGCCACTGCTCTAAGATGTACGTAATTTCTTTGAACATGCTGTATATGAATCATGACCATTCTGCAGAGACAAAACCAGGGACCCAATGTTGTAGAAAGTAGAGCTCATTTTATTTTATTTTATTTTATTTTAACACAATATAGATGTGGTTCATCCAAAAATTGAATAATACACTAACCAATCATACAATTAAAGATAACATATAAAGTAGGAAATCAGTCTTAAGGCTTCAATTTTTCTACAGTGATAGAAAAGATCTAAATCACTGTAACATATAGGCCACGCAGTAGCATATTTTTGAAATGTAGACTCTCGATTTTTATTTTACTTTGACTGAGCTTTAAAATAGAAGAGATACATTACCTGTCACTGGCAGGAGAATATATTTATGTACTGTAAAATATTAAAGATAAAATGTATTTTGATAATTGCAATGTTATATCAGCAGAAGACTATAGTTGAGAAGAAAATGAGATGACATTAATAAAAAAAACTGACAATAGTATGACTTATAGAAACAAAAGAATTTTGGCTTCCTAATTTTTCTATAAAAACTAAAACTAGATTATTCAATTTCTAAATAGTAACCCTTAGAAAGATCATTAGTCTACTAATACAGAAATTTTAAAAGTATATATTATTTTTACATAAAATAGACTGAAGTTCATCTGTCCATCTGTCCGTCCCATCCTGGATCTCCGTGGTAAAAAGGGGGATAAATGGAAAAGCATGAAATAATTATCCAGGAGCACAATGCTGAATGATGTTTTTAATTTTTTAGTTTAAAAAATACTGAGACACACGGTGCCTAATTGTAAGAATATTAACTCAAAAACATAGATTCTTACTATATTAATAAGTTTACAATTAAATGAATACAAAATAACGTACTAAATTTACTAAATCTCACAGAGTATCTAAAAGGATGACTAGATTTTGTGTTACTGCAGTGACACTCATCCCTGCTAATATACAGTAGAAAACATACAGGCTCTATATATCTGAAGTTACGGACACCCGCAGGACTTTCCCAGGGGGTGGAAGGAGGAGTCAAACCACAATTCAATAGATGAATTATACATTTGTGACCTGTGATATAAGAGGATCGCTTTATTTTGCAACAAGGAATAACAATTATTGCAACATTAGAGACTGTAACAGTAACAATGAATTTACTGAAGATAATTTGTAGAAACAAAAGCCGCCCTAAATAAGGGTTCGATAGATCGGCCTACTAATCAATTCATAAAGAATAATAAGTAAACAAAACAATTTTGTGACACTTGGAAAGAAAAAGAAAAAACATTAAGTTAAGAAAACGTAGGAAATCATTTACAATAAAAATTTTGTTGGGTACAAATGATTACTAATTATAGCTAAGGATGATTTTAACACGTGAGATCCTATGGCATCAATCGTTGCATCAGAAATTTTATATTGTTTAAGTTGATTTAAAGTTTCACGTGGGATCGTGCCACGGGCACCGAACATGAGCCCAAAAACTGTCCAATGTGTGAAGTGGTATTGTGCTCCAAGATGCTGACAACAAGGCTCATATATGACTTGTTTTTCACGACACACCTCTTGTGGCTGTTGCTCATGCATCTCAAAACGGATTGTGGGATCAAGAATGACACCCTTATCCTTCTGCCGATCAATTATGATGATATCAGCCCGTCTAGTAGAGCCATCAGAAGAGACGCAACCAACCTCCTCATAAACCTCATAGGAAGCATTCTGACGGATTGAAGCTGCGATGAGAGAACGAACCGTATTATGTCTGTTGATTCGGAGCAATTCTCCATGACAGCAGAAACCCAAGACGTGAGGAAGCGTTTCTTGCTCGTCGCATCTTCTGCAACGGGTTGAGTCAAGAGTTCTACCAGGGAGAGTACGTACAGGTATTATATTACAGTTCATCTTAATGGCTTGCGTCCACTGACTGCTCGAAAGTCCCTTTTTATTAATTTATATAAAAAGAGAGATATTTCGATTGGTAAAATCATGATATTCGTTAGAAGTCAACCGAACATATTATTCACTTATGCAACAAACTACTGTAACTGTATTGTTACTTTAGCTGCATTGAAAGGATCAATTGCTCTCCTGAAGCATCACCTATATTCGAAATGAAACCAAGTTCATTAGCATTCTTTACTTTTTTGTAACACTTCCCTCTCTATTTAATTTATTGGTCTGACCCAATATTTTGGGTTTGCCCTGCGACACAGAATAGCTCACAATGAAATTTAAAATCAAAAATTATATAAACAGGTTTCAGACAAAATTGATTAAGACATAAGAAAAAAAATAGAACCAAATAGAATTTAAATTGAATGTACACCATAAAGATGCTGACGAAATATCGCTACAGAAAATTTTATTATGGTGGTGACGATGGCATCTTGAAGATCTCTCGTCAGCTTGTATTTTTCTCTCCACTTTACAAAGGCTTTCGGAATGGTGCCTCTCGCTCCAAAGAAGAGACCGGTAACTGTGATTTTTTCAATGTTGTATTTCGCCGATAGGTACTGAATCGTGGGCTTGTAGATTTTCTTTTCCTCTTCGTTCACTTCAGATGGTTGAGTGGCTGCGATTTCAAATCTGATTGTAGGATCAATCATTTCCGCTGTCTGTTTATTTTTATTTATAGCTATGATATCGATCCTACGATTGCTTCCACCATCAGCAATACAATGAACTTCCTCGTGAACGTCTAGATTTTTGGATCGAAGTGCATCTGCGATCATATTTCCACCAATCACAAAATGTATTTGCAGCTATGTACTTGTAGGAGTTTTACTGTCAAAACTAAATTAATGGTTCACTGAACTTGTAAACATTTATATGGTTAAGTACTCTTTGTCCCTTGTGGCAGCTCACGAATAGTGAGATTTCTAAATTTCTGACATATAACAATAGTTTATCAGAGTTCAAATAAAAGCTTCAAGCACGTCAACATCAGTAACACTCGTTATGTCCACTGCTGTGGAGTAATGATCAGTACATCTGGCCATGAAAAGAGCGGGCCCGGGTTCAAATCCTGGTTGGAACAAGTTACCTGGTTGGAGTTTTTCTGGGGTTTTCCCTCAACCAATTGAAGCAGAATTGCTGGGTAACTTTCGGCGTTGGACCTCGGACTCATTTCGGCATCATCCATACAATAGCTCCGGTTCAGTTCACAGTGCAGTGTGCTGTACTTGTACAAGAGTGCGGCCGTTCAGCTACCCAATGATTCACAGAATAGGAGTGGTAAGCACAATAAGCCTCAGGCTGCAGTGCAAGCCTTCGGGTCCCTCTTCCGTCCAAGAGAAAAAAAAAAGATTCGTTATTTCTTCCTCTGGTAGCAGTATTGTTTATTTTTCCACATTTGAAACCAAGTTTCGGTTTAATCAAGATTAAGTCCATATGCCTATATATATATATATATATATATATATATCTTAATTGAGTTCTCGCGTATCTTTGGGATAGAGATGAAGTAATGGAAATATTAATTAAACAATGTAAGCAGTGTTTAAAATTAAAAATTGTTTTTCAGTGAAAGCAGTTACTCCATTATCAGCTCTTTCATATTTCTTAAATTATAAATTCTCTCTATTTGTTAAGTTTATAAAAAATTGCAGAGGATGCCAAATAATCCCCATTGGTCCTCCCCTCACTCCCTCCTGCGGGCGTCCATGAAGGTACTACATCAAATTCATAACAAAATTAATCAAGGTCATACAAAATAATTTACTCGAAAATAAAATCGTATATACAATTTGTATAGTTTTCGTTACAGCATTTATTATTCATTTTGGATCTAACAAAAAAACGAAAGATGAGGCCTTTCTTCTCGCACAAAAATATCATAACTACGAACGTGTAACTGTTAATATAAACCATATGGAATTGAATGGTCCTCCAGGCTGGGGGTTGTGCAGTAGGTTGGTACCCTACTCACGTAAAAAATATTTACTAAAAAGCTCCAGTTAAACTATAATTTGGAGCAGGAACAGATCTAATCTCTAATAGATGATGATCATGTAATTGATGAAGAAGGATGCATTATTTCTTTCCCTTGAAATGTTGTCAGTTATTTCCAATATACCAGTTAATCCAACAATGATATTTCTCGTTTATATCTTTCACTTCAAATCAATTTTTTTGTATATACTCAAATCGTTCAATTTTCCAAAGAATTGTAGAATTATTATTTTTGTAATCTTCGAATTCTTTATACATAATCCATAAATTTTTCGTTCGTCTTTATATGAACTCGCACACTGCATCTAAATCACACGACTCCAACTGCCTTCATAAGAAAAAACATGGGCCGATCAAAATATTACGCACAATTATTGTTAGTAACAACATGAATAAAATACTATATTGTGAAAAGTGGCAGGATCTTTATTTTTATATCAGAATAATTACGGAATTTAGAAATGAGATGGTAATGTGAGAAATGGGTTAGAGTTTTATATATCTTTAACAGTGACAGACGGGAACAGAAACTGAATAACCTGCAAAAAAAACGTTTTTTTATTCTGTACAAGACTTTCATTAATTGGAGATGATTTTTTATAAATCATATTTCCTTGCGGGATAATTTCATCTCATTTAGGAGAAGTTATTCCAAAACAAAAGGGTTCAGAAAAAAATACGAAGCTCCATTCATTGATAAAACAATTATTTATTCACTATAATCAAATCACAATAGTGTTAATTTTCAACACATTACTTATATGAAGCGAACAAAACAAAAAAAAATCTAAATCCTTTTTCTAACACTGCCATGAATATGATGCAACATACCTAGCTGACAAATTCAAGGTTAAATGTACGTATTTTCTTGAATTTTTGGTGATGTGTTTCTTGGCTTTTTCTTCTGCTGGAAGACAATAGGCCAGTGCATGCTGTTTATTACTGTGCAAACATTGAAATGCAAGGAACAATGTGGAAGGGGAGGGGGAACTTCTGATACTTCTGCAGGAACCGTTATTTGACGCAACAACTTCTGCCCAGCCGTCCATATAGTCATCACTCAAGCACATGAAGCATCAGAAACCCAAACTTAAATTTCATTACAAAAATATTACAACAGATAAATTTGGTTTAGAAATACAAAGGCTGAAAACACGATGTAAATTACAATATTAAGGTACTAAAAATTACTGTGGATCTAGTAGAATGCTCTGAATTGTATTTTATGTAATATTATTTCCAAGTGATGATGTTGTATTAGTTTTATTGTAAACAACAGCTAATATTTGATTCCCAAAGCTCAGTGCTGGGAATGAGGTGATAAGGTATAGCCAGTGCCAGCGTTTTTGGCGCGTGTCCTTGAGTACACTGTCCAGTCAGTGGCATCTGTTGCCACCTGCTGAGAGTGGTACCACTTCCTAAACAGATGTGAAGTCAGCAATCTGCCAATCATAGTTGTCAGCTTTCTCGCCCAAATTTTGTGGCAAAGATAAGATACTCGATCTCAACGTTCCCATTACTTATTTCACATGCCAGAAACGGTGGCACTGGCTGTAGGAATTCCATGATTGTCAGTTTAATTGGTATACTTGTGCAAAATGTGATAAGGTACATTCAATGTAACTACGCAATTCTCGATTAGTTCCAAAACACCACCTAAAACCCATTTCCAACTCTGACTGACCACTTGATGATACACCACACAGTAGCTGAAGCATTACAGGACTGCAGTAGATACAATAAAACTTTCAATGCTCTACAGCAGCCATTTTCAACTGGTGTGCCACGAATGATCTGTTGGTGTGCCACGAGGAACTGGAAATAGTGAAGGTTGTAGCAAAAATTGGAAAAATAAAAGTGGAAAGAGTAGTAAAAAAGTGAGCCCAAAACTATTAACATTCAGAAAACGCGGCCCAAGTCAATATTCAGTAAACACATTCCCTCCTAAAACTCTCAAAATTCTGATTGTGAACCACTGGTTTAGATTACAGGAATGTGCTGTGATATTTTAAATTACACCTTTAGTGTACCACATGTTGAAAGAAACGCTACTCTAGACAGTAACATCCTTTCCATTAGATCAGAGGTTCATGGGTTCAAGTCCGACAAACTGACCAAGTTAAAAAAACCTACTGTTACTATTATTTCATTTCAAATGGACATGATGTATAAGAAAACTCTATCAGAAGCCACCAGGCAAAATTTACTGGTTATTTCTTACAAAATCAAAATTCGACTCAGCTATGAGGGACAGATCCGGACATTTAAGCACGCTTTGGCCCATTGTACACCCCAGTGGCGTATGCTCCTGTCAAGAGGGAGGGGGGGGGGGTTATTATTAAAACTGTTTACAATTTACATTATCGGTATTTTAAATTTTTTGTATTATTATTATTATTATTATTATTATTATTATTATTATTATTATTATTATTATCAGTGAGGGAAGTGAGACTGTATACGCTGGTATGGAATACCACCACTGGTTTCTATGACCAGAAGACATAACGTTAGTGAAAAATGACATACCGTCATGAAAAAATGTGATCTGTAAAAATTTGTTTATACATTTCTTCACAACAAAAAGTACTATCTGTTTGCTACGTAAATCTAAACCACAGCCTTCAGGAATTGTATTCAATATGTATTTAGACACGTTTATTTGATAGGCCCAAGTCAACCCCTGGAATGCTTACAACCGTAGTATTTCAAGTATAGAAGGCTGTGGTCTGTAGCTTGTGGTGGCCATTGTTGCCAATTTAGTGACTGTCATTTTTGTTGTTGTTGCACTTTTTATTTATTATTAAGTAAGGCACTTTGAATCTTTAACATTATATTAAATTATGTCTCAATGGACATTGGAAAATAACTGAAGTAACTTGAAATTATTTTATTAAGAAATTTAAAGTATTGCGTAAGCTTAAAAGATTCGCGTTATTGACTGCACGAAACAATTTATTATATTATAAGGGAGGGGGTATGCCTTTTATAAATCGAGGTATGCCAGAGAAAATTTTGGGGTAGCATATCTCCTCTGGTTTTTTCCCCACTTCCCTCACTGATTATTATTATTATTATTATTATTATTATTATTATTATTATTATTATTATTATTATTATTATTATTATTATTATTATGTTACGGTATATTAATTTATTAATATTATACTATGTTCTAATAGAACAAATTCATGAATATCCTTATAAAATCTTTGAAAAATAATTTTTTACAGCCATCCAATTTTTTAACTTCTGTTTAATTTTGTATCATAAAAATGCTTGTGTCATTATTACACTTGCACAATAATCATATAACGTGCATTCAAGAGATGATGCATATGCATATATATATATATATATATATATCTATCTTTTGGATTGTTAATGATGACAAGAATATAAATGTAAGATATGTGTATGTTGAAAATTAAAATTTAATGATGCCATATTTTGACGGTAGTTGAAAACAGAAGTTCTATGGAATATTTTGTCACTGGGTCGATGAGGTGATTAAGACATGATATTGAAGATGAAGCGGAGTCAGATGCTGAAGTCAACTCATCGACACATTTCATGGCTTGCACAAGAATGCACGTTATCATTTAATTTTATAAGTTGTTTTAATATTTTGACATATGATAATGTTCCTATACTGTTTTATTCATAATGTATGCATTTTACATTTTATATTTCACTTGCGTTCAATTTGTCTAATTTATTGCTTTTCCACCTGATGATTTCTTGTAAAATTGAAAATATTCGTGGATACCACCAAGAATTATAATGTGATTATTGTAACAAAACTTGTTTTTGTACCAATCTGATAAGTTGACTGAAATTGTAATATAATTTTCCTCCTCATATATTATTCAACATATCTGAACTTTACCTTCAACATGACTTCTAAATTTAAAAAAATGAAAAATGTTTAAAAACGAATACCGGTATGTTATAAGTTTCAAATTCAATTAAAACAAAGAGTAGTACCCTCCATCATTATTAATCAACAGAACCAGTTTTATAAATTCTTCAATTTTTAACCCAACATTAATATCTAATAAAAATAATTTTTAAATCGTATCAAAAAAAGAGGAAGTAAAAATTATGGTAGAGAAAAGGAGGTGACAAATTTTTTGGATGCCTACGGCCTGCAGAACTGTAAATCCGCCACTGAATATATGTATACATAGCCTGAAACAATTGAAGACAGATTTCATTACTATATGTATTTTTTGATTAATTATGTTAGACACAACTAAAATGAACAATGAAATCACAGTGATATCATTAATATCTTTGCACAAAATGTAGCTGAAGTACAGAAATTGTACTGCTACATAATTCAAATAATACCTTTCATAAATTTCTTGATGGATCTCTTTTATCATAAATCTGTCATATCAGGGTCATGGTAGTGTAATTAGAAAGCTAAGAATTGCCACAATAAATAATGAATGACTAGAGTATGACTTTTCTAAATAAATTGTATTTTCATATTTGTTTTTAGAACTTGTAAGTTAAGAAATTGTTTGAGGGAAAAATTACAGAGATAATGAGATTTAATGCAATATTATTTTTTAAAGAATGATGTAATTTCAGACTACAGAAGAGCTTAATGTAATGTGGACCATAATATGAGTAGTAAGCATAACAATTTAAATCTTAAACATGTAATATAAGTTAACCTATGAATTAAGATAAAATCATAGGCGAAAGCTGTAATTAATTTCAAGGCTCTTGTATTTCGCTTCTGTTATCCGAGACTCAGCTCTGAACGCTCCAAATGAATGAGCCCTGTTAGTCATATTGTAATTGGCTAGTGCAGATATATCTTTATCTGTAACCGATAAATTAGCATTGTTGGCTTTCATCTTACCTTCATATGTCTTATGTCGGCTAAGAAAGAATTCAAGCTGAGTTGAGGACAGCACCAATTTGCCAAAAGGGTCACAAATTCTTTTTCAATATTATAAATAGAACATCCTTGTTTGAAGGTTAGTCTTACCGATATATTGTAAATTCATTTGTTGTTCATGCATTTATACTTAGGAAATTTTATGTAAAAAATATTGTATTATTATTATTATTATTATTATTATTATTATTATTATTATTATTGTTATTATTAACATGTAGGCCTACTGTTATGTGCGTGTATTGAATTAAATATATACAGGGTGGAAGTGAAATAACCCTGCAGATTTCAGAGCAAATAGCTCATATTGTATGGAACAAAAAATGTGTAATACTATATTGGTGGAAATCCCCCCCCCCCCCAATTTTTAACACCATCTTATTCATTACCTATTGCGAGTAGGATCGTGATTTTTGTCCATATCGATAGAAAATCTAATAAAGAACATTGTATCCATTTGGAGTACGGTATTTCAATAGCATGAACGGTTTTCGTGTAAATTTAATTTAAAAACCACTAATTTGAAGCCATTGACAGATGCGACCAGCTTGCAACATTGTAGCCAGAAAGAGAGATGAGAGGTAGTTCACTAAGGTAGACAGTCCTGAGTTCGTTGACCTCTTATATCTGTATTATGAGAAGAAAGAGGCAGCAATGTTGCCAAACTGCTGAAATTTCCAACTCAATTTTCTAATTAACCATATCGGTACATTTAATCACAAAACTTAATATAGTTTTTCTATTAATTTATGTATGCCATATCCCTTTCAATCTGCAGGACTATTTCACTTCCACCCTGTTTGTCTGGTACACAATTCTTTACACTGGTAATACATTTTCAGTTTTAGTCATAGAACTCTTCTTAAGATATTAACACATAAAAGAAATAATTATATGTATTTTGGCCTATAGATGTTGGTAAGTACAAAAAAATACGAGATTAATGACGGTATATTAATTACCAACATTAAGGGGAGTCTGTACACCGAATTTTGACAAAAAAAAAATGAAATTTTGGTTTTTATCATTTTTCGGTAGTTATGTGTAAAATTATACTATAATTTTATTTCTTATAATTGTCAGCTTTTAGCCCTATCTTCAGCAAAAATATTGTAGTAATTCTTAATGCAAAAAATGTTATCAATAAAAAAATTGTTTTTGCGAACCGCTCAGTGGAATTTTAAATTTATTTAGCCGGTTGTATGCATAAAAGTATGTTACATATGCCCTATTTTTTTCTATATTTGTATCTTTTATACCTTATGAGAAAAGTGTACTCAAAATTGATGAATTTAACATTGTAATATATGGAAACTTTGAGAACATTTTTCTGCACTTTCTTATTTTTTGTGACATTAGTACACTTTTCTCAGAAAGTGTTGTACCCAGAAGGCTGAAATTAATAAACAATATCAATGTGATGGTATTTTACACAGTAGGTTAAAAATTAAATTTATTTCTATCTTCAGCAATAATAAAAAGTAATTTGCAGTCATTCTTAATACAAAAAATGTTCTACAGTAATGCATTTTTTTTGCCAACCGCTCAGTGGAATTTCAAATTTATTTAACCAGTTGTACACATGAAGATATGTTACATATGTCCTATTTCTTTTCTACATTTGTATCTTCCATAACTTCTGAGAAAAGTGTACCCAAAATTGAGGAATTTAACATTGTAAGATATGGAAGTACAGACTCCTCTTAATATGCAAAGATTGCCCATTTATTGTCTGCTTAATTTAAATATAGTTCACATTATATTATGACTAATATTTTGAGGAATTGAATTAATGGACACTAAAGGAGAACCAAACGGAAAATAGTACGTTGTTACGAACAAATATGAATTGATTACCAGTATAAAAATACCAAAATCTACACAATGAAATTAGAAAAATTGGGCGGGGTGGGAAAGGGACAACAGTAAGTTAATCAAGAAGATTATGTTATATTTCATTTCAGATTAAGAACAATGGGAAAATATGAAAAAGAGCCCTAATATAAATATAAAAATAAATATTTAATTGTGGACAAGAAATTACTAAAATACACAACATAAATATGCAATTATAATTGAATGCAATTACATTAGCATAGGCATATTAAAATATACCTGTACCATATTCCTTACTGCTGCAGTATCTAATCGAAGCCACTATGAGATTTTCCTTTAAGAAACTTCTATGCTAGTTACTGAAGAATGTTATGTACATCATAAGTAATAGTGTTTCCATATTTATTCAAGCAAGAAGACAATTTGATTATGGCTTTATTTCTAATAAAAATTACTGCAAAGTAATATATTGCTTTCTTAATAAATTTGAGGTTCGAAGTGGGCATATGTATAGCATTAAAAATGTCTATTTTCTGTTAAAAGTAAGAAATAAATATTTTCGAAATATGCACTTAACTTAATATGCATTATAAAATGTAATAAGCATCAACTAAAATATAATTGGTCAAAGTATGTTTGATAAAACAGAGAGAAAGACTCATATTTAACAGAAAATCTGTCCTATTTATAGTATTTGTAAATTGACTTTGGTAGGAGAAAAGTTTCTGTACCATAGACAGGATGAAATTAGATCTTGTCCATTTACCGATAATAATTCGATAGTTAAACACTACATGAATACATAAGAAGAGATAATATTTTATTTTATAATTGAATTTATTATGTTTTAATTGTCATGCCTTCTTGTCCCTTTGAATTATTATTATCATCTTTACTAAAATTTCTTTTTATTGCTCGATCCTTATATGTATTACCCACAGATATATGAAATTTATTCAATTTAGCTTGCTCTTGTATTTTATGAAAGATGGAGCTTGCTTCTTCTCTGTCCTTGCACCATATTTCAATGCGTTTGAGGTTATATCTACCTCTTAGTCTCATTACCCATCATTTGTAAGAAGAGGAAATGCATAGTGGAACATAGTGGAACACGTGTTGTCAGCAAATGGCTGGATACACTACGGAGATTGAATTGTCATGCCTGGTAAATAGTATAGTACACTGTAAGTTTTGTCTATTGTATTATTAAAAGTACTTCAGGATTGATTATGCTTGTGAAGGAAGGAAACGTGCTTCCATTGTCAAGACTACCACACGAAACACAGACGTTAGGTCCTTTTTATAATGTCCACAAATTTAATGTCCACTTTATTATGTCCATTACATTAAAATCCATTACACTACGTCCATAAATATATGTCCGATGAAGTATATGTCCACTTTATTTTAGTCCAATTGCACAAATTTTATGTCCACTACATGATTGTACAATACATTACGTCCATCTGCAAATTTACTTCAATTCCCTACTCAATCTCTTCTGCCTGTTCATCTTCATACAGCTTCAGATGATAACTAATAGCTTTGAGTTAAGTTCTGATGTGTCCTTCTTCGTTGTAGTATTGTATTGTATTGTATTATATTTATTAACATTCCATGGTATTCATACATGCTTACAGCTAGAATATGGAACAAGTCAAAAAACTTAATACTATTATAGTGGTTGTAATTCTGAATAATTTCTTCTACTCGACTTAAATTTTGTAGGTACGACCTTTTACTAGGGTGTCGCACATTCAAATGCCCGCCAAGCAATTGGATCATTATAATTTCATTATTCCTTTGGTTTTTCTTGATAAATTTCATGAATTTCCAGACCGACGTGTGATGTGTGACGATATGTTTTTGAAAGCAGTTGTTCCAGCCCTCGACTATGTTAGTTGTTCGATGTTGTCCTGCCAGAACCTGATTATCAGTGTTCCATATGTCAGGTGCGAATCTAGGTGGCATTGCTCTTCTTCTTCCTCGAGCAGACATTCCTCGGATGTAAGTTCTTTCCATGTATAATGCTAAATCCATTACGTCAGGCTCAATATTATCTATAAGGCTATCAAAAACAGCCTGAACATCTTCCAGTGGTACAAAAGGAATTGACATGAAAGTGGCATGGGTCCAAAAAAATGGACGCATATGAAATGTCGACATAAATGAAAGTGGACAAAAATATTAGAGGACATAAGTCATATGAACATGGTTTCAATGGACTTAACGTCTTGGAAGCTACCACACAAGTTATCGCTATGACCGTGGTTAGGGAGGACACACTTTTATCACACAAGTTATTCTCACCATCTTCTAATGGTTTCCTGGTGGTGTTCTCATAAATAGCTGATAAATCTGATGTTCTCCTCGGCCTGTAACTTACACAGTACATCGTAGGCCGAGTTTTGCCTCTTGACAACTCTGTATCATTATGTATCATATAAAAAGTCAATCTTAAAGCATTTTTAATAATACAATACCGGTAATTGGTTGTTACTATGAAGAATCCCTGAAACGAAAGTGTACACAAAGGTTTAGCTTTTCATAAAAAGCATAATTTGTCATCTAGGTATAGAACTTAGGTATATAATCCAGGATTGACTTAATGATGTTAAGAAATTAAACATTAGCCTGCATTCGGAGATAGCGAACAAGAAGCAATCGAAACTCTAGCTACATATCTAATAAAACTGTCTGTTATACAAATTGTTTCGAACATCAAAGTTTTATACAGAAAATTGATGGAATTTTAGGTAATGTAATTACAATGAAAGAGGTGATAATGCTCCTCCATTGTGACGAGAAAAACTTTATTAATAAGAGTATGGGAATATAATGTCGAAAAATATATTGTTCATGCAATATATCATAATCAAAAGGAACTTTATTAAGTTGTTGCAATTAATAACTCATTAAAAAGAGACATAATTTATTCATGTCAATTTAGAATATTAGATACCGGTACTGTACCGTACTGTAAATTTTTCCTTATGAATGAATTCTGTTTTATAATCTTAGAAATTTGACTCAAAGGTTCGATTACTGCTAGTACACATAAAAACAGCCTAAAATGTTAGTAATGTGTGCCTCTATAATTTTGAATACATTTCCTATGGTCCACTTTTTAAATGAATTTTATCTGAACTTAACCTGCAGTTGTGGAATACATGGGGATATGAAATGTTTATGTAATATACAGATTTCACTAGTGAATTAATAATAGGCTGGAAATTCCTGGACTTCATACCAGTCTGTGAGCCATATTTTTTTTATTATTATTGAGCTTTTATTGGAAACAATATGAGTCGTGTAGTACTTTCGTTTGTAACATCACTCTAACTTTCCCATTAAACTTTCAATGGGTAAGAGTTTAGAACACATAACAAACATAATAAATACATGTACTGTAGTATAATGTATACATGAAACAAGACTATAATGTAACTTCTATAGGATTATCTCCAACTTGAAGCTGGTAGGCCTATAGACATGTAATATTTTTATAAGACTATTTAACTCCTCACCTAATAAAATGCTCGTTGAGGCATTAGAATATGTGCTACTGAGAAGAATATTTCGTCCACAAATTGTATCGATTTCTAGTTTCTCTGCATTCGTTTAGCTCAGATAATTTTTTTTTTTTAATGTGCAGCAATGTATATTCGGATTAAACTTGAAATTAGCTACATTTCATCCATCTGAAAGATTGTAAGAATTGCAGCATAGAATTCAGGTATTGTTACAAATCTTACAATGTTCTGCGAATTTGAAAAATATATTGTTCCCTTTCATACTATTCAGGAAGCAACTACTGAGTATATAGCACTGAAAATATAAATTTCAGCTTATTAAACTCAATAATATAGAAACTGCCTGCTAACCAGTTTCAATTGCCGGTGTCTCTAATGGGTTTTTCTCAGGATATTCCGTCAAATCTTGCAAGCTTTATTATTAATTTTAATTAAAAACCTATATCAAAGGAATCAGATAATAGAACAAGATTAGTGTCACAATAAAGTAAAATTAAGTTTAGTCTATGAAACTGGTGAAGTGATAAGCAACCTGACCAGGATCACATGGAGCACAAATTTATTGAGAAAAATAACACTTTTCGTCAACTTGTATATCTTTATTTTTTAAAACATAATGAACCTTTTATACAGAGAAAATGGTACGAAAGCAATTGTTTGTTGCAGAAGCTAGTCAGTTACAAAATATGGATATTCGCTATTCATTTATCATTATCCTCACTGTCGTCATCATCACATTTTGTTAACCCGTTCAGATTTCAAGTCAAAGGTCCAGTACCAAAGTTTCTTGATTGGTCTTCCTTGTTTTTCTTTGCTTATTGATGTTAATATCCAAGTAATTTTGATAGTCTGCTGTTTGGTCTGTGCTCTATCATTTGTTTAGTATTAATTTTTTATATAAAAGTGCAATTATTTTTTATTATTCTTCTGTTTCTTTATTTGTTTCATGCTCTTATTCATGAGGGTAACGAGTTTTTTTGAGAGGCAATAAAAATCAACACAATTTCATTGGAAATACATTTAAGGTGGGCACTCATTTTCCAGAAAAAATTCGTTCGTTGCGTTCAGATTTTTATTATAGTATCATGGTATCACTCGTCCGCATTTCCAAATTGTTCATCAAATAATGTTGTAATTTACCGCTAGAGTGTATTATTTCATTATAGTGGTTTGAACTGAGCCTGGAAATAAGATGAATAACCCTGTAACCTAAATAAACTATGAAGGACATACATACTTGGTTAATTTAGTATTTTCCTAATCTCATCCGGTAAGTTCTTTTTCCAATTTACATTGCTATAATTCTAATTTCATAAATTATAAAGCTCTTCATACTGTTGGACTTGATAAAATAAGCTTCGTGTCATCCATTTCATTATACCTTCAATATTACTGCGATTGGAGGCCTTGAAATCGATATAGCCATGATATTTCGATCTTGGACCATATCTTCGCCTGAATGCAAGAACTAGGTAACTCGAAATTTGCGTTTTTTAGTTACTGTACCTCTTTTATAGCATACCAAAAATCGCACAAAATGTAATCCAGGATCTAGGTAACTGATCGAACGATACCAGTGACATCTATTTTCCAATATAACAAATAGGTAAAAGAAAACGAGACATATTCCTTAGCGCAATAAATAAGTAAATAGGCAATGTCACAAATTATAAAAAATCAAGTTACCTAGTTCTTGCATTCAGGCGACGTATGGAAATCCGTTTAGAATTCTCTGACTAGAATTCTGGATGGAATCCGGTCATGTGAACAGAGGCAATATGGCCAAGTGAGCGATGCTCCATTTAAAATAATGCAAAGAATAAAAATATGTACATGCAGTATGGATCCGTTCCAGTGAAGTGAGCACCTACCTTTAAGATCGCGTTTCATAATTTCTATAAAATTAAAAAAACTGGGCCACATGCGCAAAAGTGCTGGCCGGTCATGGTCATTGTTCCTATTTTACAAAGTTCTCTTGTTTTTTTTTTTCTGTCTGGAGTTCAGATATATCTGTACAGCGTCTCGTTAGAATTCCTCGATAATAATTTAATTACAATATTCAATTATGATTGAGAGAGACTGGCAGACAAAGCAGGAAAGAAAGTGAGAAATGTGGGACATTATACGCCTTCAAATGTCAAACCATTCACGGAGCTTAAAATAGATTTCATTATTATAAATGCTTGAGATTAAGATTTGCATGTTCTGTCAAGAGTATCCTTTCCATTCATTAATTAGTTTAGTTTAGCTTACTGTTATAGTTTTCTTAATTTGTGTTTAAATAAAACAAAATTATATAAAATTAGAAACACTACAGTCCCGTCGCTCTAATTTCCGGCAGCCAATCACATTGCAGGTTGGCTACATTTAAACATGTGCGTCTTGTGATTCGCTGATGAAGATGTAAAGCATTTCCTAAGGCTGGATAAATACTTAAAAAAAAAATCCTCCGCCATTTTGGCTCTTTCGTTGGCGTTCGCAGAAAGCACACGAGGACGTTATTTGCTGCTCAATTATTTGCTGAATTACAGTGCGTTTGATTTATTATCATAGGAGGTACGACATGATAATGTTTAACGGTGTGGCAAATAGATCCCTCATCTGGTAGCTCGGTAACGAAAGAACAAAAATGGCGAACGATACTACCTACCTAGACTTTATAGACTTCCTAAGACGTAAGCAAAGAGGAGGAGTCACGCCGGGAATAACAGCGTCGCGACTATAGTGTTAAACATGCAAAAAATACTTGCAGACTCTTTTATGAGTTAAAATTCTGAACAAGAGATGTAAATTACTTCACCATTAATTGCATAATATTAATCAGGATTTTATTTTAAATCTTCCACGCACAATGCATTGGTTCAAATGAAGTCCATAATTCTTTAGATTGATAATGCAGCAAGGAAGGCTTAATTACAGAATGCAAGAAACTAAATCAGCTGTAAGCTGTGAGATTCCCTTGTTAATTTGTTTCTATCCATATAGGGTAGTAGGACCCAATGCTGTGTACCGTAATCAAAAGAAACAAACTGCAAATTCCAGTAAATGAAGTTCGTTTTCCGAAGAGCCAGCTTCAGGTTGCTTGTCGCAGAACTAGTAACTAGAAGAGTGTATCAGCATGTTCCCCTCCCCCTCGATGTGCGTCTCTCACTATAACATTGTTTGTACGCCTTCTTTCCAGCTGTGATCATTACCACCATGAAAGAAAAACTTTTTTTAATTGTTATTTGATATGGGACCACAAGTTTCATGGATGGCTTTTATTTTGCTGGAAAAAATATGTGAGCTATTTTGTGTGCAACAAATACATATTTGTAAACTATACATATTGTAAAGTGTGATTTCCTACTTCCCCCAGATGTATTTCTTATAACTTTACATGTGGATTTTGTGAAGAGGAAATCTTAAAGTACTACAGTGTCTGACTGATGTACTTCAGCTGATGTGTGTATACTTTTGTGAAATAAAGATGGGTTAAATATTTTTTAGTTGGTGCACAGATATTTTGTGCTTAGAATCTTTATAGAAAACTACTGGTAGAGCCTGATTGAGAATTTAGGCCCCGTGATACAGTTAAAAAATACAAGATTGATGAATGTCTCTTATTGTTTAGTGCATAATACAACAGTTCAACAAATGTTTATTCTGGTTTCTCTTCCCCTACTCCTGAAAAATTACCAATTTGAAATGCCGACTTTCTACAATATAAAACCAATATTATAAATGGTTACAATATGTGTACCAGTACTGGTAACTGTTTTATGTATGTGCAAAATGAATTATATCTATTTTAAGTCATACAATTATAAGATAAGCCAAATATTTACTTTTGGGATTATATCGAATGCCTTTCAGAAGTATATATACTTCATCAAAAAACGAAAGTTACCTAGTTAATAATATATTTCCTTTAAACTTAAGATAACTGCAATAAATGTAAAAACATAGTTCTGCTATATTTGGGTGCACATCAAATTATTCATTTGTATGTATTTTAAGGGGAGAGGATGGTATTTTTTTTAACTTTTTTCCTATTTGGTGTAAACTATTAATTTTTTGTATGTAAAGAACTCATAGCTGTAGCAACTCAACCAAAAATAAATATTTTGAAAAAAAAATTATTTGGGGGCTCAAATTTGAAAAAAAAATATACCCAATGCAGGATTTTGCTAAAACCGATATATCTAAACCATTTTTAAAGGTAGATTCATCCAATTTTTTGTAATGTACTTGCAAAAGCATGCTCTACAAACTGGCTGTAACAGAATTTTTATATTTGTCCCTACGTTTGTAAAATAAACAATCAAAAAATTTAATAACACTTTTCTGATTTCCTTTCTTGCAAACAAACGGACTTAGTTTTAAAATGAAATCAATTAACAAAATTCTGTTACAGAGAAAAGTTTTCTAATAGTCTAAAGAATGTGTGTTCTAAATTTCATGCATGTATATTTAATAGTTCAGAAGTTATATCCATTTTTGTCTGGCAATGTAGCAAAAAAATGAAGTTACTGTAAACCAATAAAAGGGGGCGAGTGATTTAAAAATGCATAGCGCAGGAAGCTTAAAAATGGCGACTCAACATCTGATAAGGACACAAATACCCACAAAATATTATGCTATGCATTCCACACATATCACATAGTATTTTAAAGAACTTTTTTAATTTACTCATTTTTCACCAAAAAATACCATCCTCTCCCCTTAAAAGACAATTAAAGAAAATAAATTATAAACAATATCACACGCAAAATAATAAACAAAAGGAATTGCTACGAAAACGTATAATCAAGTACCAGTATTAAATCACTTTCTTGGCCTTATTTAAGTAGGAACAAATATTTAAAGACAAATAAGTATTGTAACATAACCTCTAACCTCTATTTGTTATGTCATAAGTCATAAGACATTAAGCATGATTTAAGACTTTCACTGCATTCAACATGGTGGAAAATTTTTGGGCTCTTGCACCATATCATAGTTAAAGAAACATACAAAGTTTCGGTTCTGTCAACAGGAAAGGAAGGTAAAGAGAAATCTGTTTACTGTATGCAGGACTGAATCGATTTGGATCGTTAATTATTATTTATTGTTCCCCAATAAATTATTTATGCCTTTTCCAAATTTTAACTCTTCAATTCTGCCAATCTATGAAGACATCATCAGGGTTCTCTCTCACGAGGCTGTTGTGTTCGACTCCCAGTGAGTATTGCTCCTCACAAAATCACCATTATTAACAGACAGACTTTGGACATGACAGCGTTTACGACTTCTTTTCTTCTTAAGTGTCGTAACAGGTTACGTCCTATTTCCACCTTAAACATTCAATGAGCGCCCCTTTTGTCGCTAATGTGTCCCATTGTCCTGAAAGAGGTCTTTGGGGAATTTTTTGTCCCATATATAAACATTTGTGACTGAAAAATCAAAATTGGGAATATCAACTGCTAATTTATTATAAATATCAGTTTCCATCGCTGTTGGTGACATTAGAATTCACTATATTGACAACATTGGAGGTAATACTGAGTATACTGTATACCATCCATTGTTCTTAAAACAGTTCATTCTATGAAGCAAACTGTTACCTATCAAACATTGTTGAACCTCACTTGTTTGATGAGATCATCATTGTGAAAAATGTTCTGAATTCCAAAGAAGATAATATAATTCAATTCAATTTATTCAGCCATTAAACATACAGTGATAGGCTTCGTCACAAAAAAAAAAAAAAAAAAAAAAAAAACATACATTTGAAAATGGAAAACAGTAAAGTTTAATTAAAATGAAAACACAAAACATTTTGAAACTCTAAAATTAATGAAAACACTTCACTCTTAATGTAATATTTGTAACTAAATGTAAATAACTTTATTTATTAAAAAACAATTTCGTATGAATTTTGTTAAGAAACTCGACTACAGAGTAGAAAGCATTAATTAAAAGCCAATTATAAAATCTAGCTTTGAAACTATTCATTGGTAACTTATAACATTGACTGGGAAGCTTATTATAAATATAATTTCATCACCATGACAGAAAAATTTGAAATGAAGGATACTCTTAAATCAATACATTTAGATGATGACTGGATGTATCTGTTCAAAAGTAGACTATTGATGAAAAGCTTTCAAATTAAAAAAAGTGATAGAGTTCATTATGTGTATCTCTAATACAAAATCAAATGTTGAAAGAATGCTTTCCTTCAGGAACTCACTGTGAACTGATGAGAAAAACAAGTTATACCGGTATATAAAGACAGTAAATTCAGTGTTCATTGTGAAATCATTTTTAGTGAGGATTGTATTATGTTTCATGGCTTAATGCTTCTAGATAAACAAATGTCGCAAGAAATCTATTCTTCAGAAAAGTATTGTAAGAGTGACTCTGATTTATAGCAGTATATTCTCAGGTGAACGTATTTTGTAAGTAGTACATTTGCAAAACTTTTTTTTTTCAGTTTATTTTCTAAGTACTTTATTTTCAGTAATAGTATTGAATTTGATTTAATTCTATTGTTTCAATCTGTTCAAAGACAACATGGATAATTTTAATTATAAAAATCAGTGCTGAGTGACTCTCTGTCTGTGTATCTCCCCCCCCCCCACCTTCTGATGTTTCTGTGGACTCTATCTATGAGTTACTTGAGTGGGAGAATGACTTCCTGAGTGAGATAAATGGTCAACTGGCTTGTAGCTCACATAGTTTCGGGATCTTTTGTAAGGATGCACTAGGCCCATTCGTGTGCTGTTTACTTACTTCCTGCAAATCCCCTTTTGTTACTTTGTTTTGCGTCCAATGTTAGAGAATAGCGGTTGATCATGAATCCAAGAAGGCGACTCCCTCTACTTTGCTCTACCTGGTGATGGTGTTACTAGCTATCTTCGAAACTTTGTTTGTTTCTAGTCAATGACTTGGTTCAAAAACCTAAATATTTCTTAACATTTGCTTACTGATCCATGCAGAGAATCATATTATTACAAGTGTAGGTTTAAGGACATTCCAGTCGCTGTATCATGTGGCCTTACATATTTTCAGATATCAGTTTTCTAGGCAATTAACATTTTGAAAATCTGATCTGTATCAGAATATTTTCTGAGTGAAATACTGTACACTATGCCAGAGCCAAGAGTTAATTTTAAGATATATTTACTTAAAAAAGAATACTAATAAATATATTTGTACTGTGACTTTCACCTGTTAAAGAGATTTTTATCCAACCTACTTCACGAATCAATAGATAAATCTGTAACACAGATATTTTAATTGAAGGAAGACTTAGATATTAAACTGAATAATTCTATTCGCCATCCATTTGGAGGTGCAAGCGGTATTCTAAATGGTATTATATAACATGTATGTGTATCAGTGTGTGTGAAGTGTGTTGACTGTACTGTGCACACGTTATAACATCGAGAAACAATATGTATCTATCAGTAAGCGTTCACATTGCTTAGAAGATGGACTGTGTTGCAGCTTGTGATTTTAATCTATACCGGTATTTTTATTTTGAGTTACGTAATACTGTCATCAAATCATACACAATCAAAGATATAATAATTAACAATAATTATAATGAAAACAAAAGAATACATATCGGTACCTATATGAAATTATGCAGATTGACCTAAGAGTTTTGTTAAATTTTAAGCATGTAGACTCTACAAAGCTGCAAGTAGAACAACTTTTGAATAGGAATCCTTGCCTGCCAAAATTATTAAAGAAATGTTTGATTCAAGGTGTTGAAAGATATATTAACAAGATAAAAGTTATAATAAAAGCAATACATGACATTTTCAATGTACAGTGTATTCGGAAAGTAACTTTACACCTACACAGACTACTGGTTAACCTGATATAAGTCATAGCATCACTATCCAATTTCCCTTCCCTCCCCTTCAACTTCCCCATTCACTATATTCAGGCATCAATATTTAAATACCGGTACATAATTTACGTTCGTATGTTACTAATTACACACAGTAACAAGATCATAGCCACTTTCCGAACACACTGTACAAGTCATTACCATTATCAGTCACTACATAAGTTTGTCATAATGACTACTACAATTTCGAAAGGTTGTTACTGGTAGGTGAGTCATATTATGATGGACTACTTTTTATCGTAGAAACTTAAAAAAAAAATTACTATACATACTATGGTTCAGACAGTCGATAAATTTATGCTTAGTATATAAAGACAGGCAGACCAGCATATTGGGAAGAGAGTATTTTATGCATAGCACAAAACAATCTAAACACCACAATTTTGTTCCTGATAAGTTAACTATAATCAAAAGGTAACAATATCACTGTTTAAAGTCAATAAATTTATAGGAAATCAATACAAAAATAATAACAAATATTAAAGTATAAAGATTGTAAGTACTGTATTGGGGACTATCAGACTTTGTCATAAAATTTAAACACGGGATTCACCATTTTAATTTATCAAATTCAAACTATTCATATATTTATTTTAGTATGTTCCCATCGTCTAATTTATCAATATTGATACTTCATACTTTATAAATTAGAAGACAGAAACGTAGTAAAAGAAATATATGAATTAAATATTATTATTATTATTATTATTATTATTATTATTATTATTATTATTATTATTAGTAATAATAATAATAATAATAATAATAATAATAGTAAAAGGCCTAAAAACCAAGGCTAGCCTATGGGCCAAAATTTTATAAATCCTTCTCACTCTGGATTACCTGACATTCACTCCATGAAAAATCGGAGAAAAAGAAGAAAAATAAACAGTTTATCAGCCCAAGTAAGATGCGAACCCATGTCCAAGCGAAGCCTTAGATCATAAGAAGAGAGGATGAATACGCATAGTTCTTTTTAGTGCATTGGCGGTTTTTTACAAAAATATATAATTATATATGTATATGAATTGAAGTACAATATCGTAAATCTCATATTTTTTCAAACACCAGTTTCAGAAATCAATAGTCAATATTCCAATCAATTTTTTAAGACTGTAAATAGTCATAAAGGGTGATTTTACACTATGTAGTCAATCTTAAAATAAATCAATCGTGAGGTTTTATAAAATGTTCAATGAACAAGTTTGTACAAATTAGATTGAAATTTACATTTTATTTTGAGGATATGTATTCAAGTAGTTACTTGCAAGTGTTCAATTGAAATAAAAAGAATGCATATATACATACATAAGTGTTCTGCTCATGGGCAGGTCTTTTACTGCAAACCCAGCATTCTCTAATCTTTCTTATTTTCTGCCTTCCTCTTAGTCTCCGCATATGATCCACATACCGTATTTACTCGAATATTTCACGCACTTTTTTCTCGCAATTTCGATCTATAAATTAAGGGTGCGTGAATTAAGCGAGGAATTTCACAAGCTGGTATTTTTAAGGGTAAAAATGACAAAACTACGCAGTTCCCTTACATATCCTAGTAACTTGTCTTCAAGGTCAGGGAATTTTCCACTTTTTGGCCCACGAAATGCTTTCCTTGATGCATTTGTTTCTTGAATAGCTTGTTTTTGTTTCCTCCAGTAGCGAATATTAAATTCTGGAACTGTGAATTCACGCCCAGCTGCTCTGTTGCCATGTGTTTCTGCATACGCAATAACTTTTAATTTGAAGGACGCAGTATGACTCGAATATCGGGATTTACCATTCATTGCTAAAACTTTTAACAGACGGCTTTTGACAGGTTTCCCTTTTCGAGTCTCAAACTCAACTGATGCGATCCAACACAAAGCTTTCAAACCACCCCCATTCAAATGGTAGGGGGAGGTCAATACCCTATACCGGTATTTTTAAAGGACTTTCATAGACGAGAAGGGTGCGCCTGTAACAGGTAGCTGTCCGGTCCCAAATACCGCTATGCACGCTCTCGTTACGGCATTTAAGATACCGTACGTTCAGGGCTCCTCAACATAACACACCTCATTACTTCAAGTTTCAGTATGTACTTGTTACAGTATTTCACGAATATTAGATGCGTGAAATATACGAGGAAATTAATTTATTAAATTATATAGTAAATAATTTGGGTGCGTGAAATATGCGATGGCGTGAATTACGCGAGTAAATACGATATTATCTTAATGTCGTCTATCATCTGGTATCTTCTTCTCCCACAAACTCTTCTCCCGTTCACCATTCCTTCCAGTGTATCCTTCAGTAAGCAGTTTCTTCTCAGCCAGTGACCCAACCAATTCCTTTTTCTCTTTCTGATCAGTTTCAGCATTATTCTTTCTTCACCCACTCTTTTCAACACAACTTCATTTCTTATATATGAAAGGACTTTTTTCAGGAAAGCAACCTTCTTCTATTTCCTTCATTATTATCTGTTACAAAGCAAGTGCAATAGTACATTTTCCATTTTTTGCTTATAAAAACAATACACATATTAAATTACTGTGCTTTTATTTAATTTAGAATCACAAGCAAGTCACTCTCCAGAACTACAAAGAATGATACTATGAAGTGAATTCATACTTGTATTGTAGCAGTGTGAATGCTTATTCCAAGGGCCATGTAACATACTCCAATATCTGTGTTAGAACAGTATGCTGTATTAAAGTGATGTTACACATCTATAAAATTATTGTGTTACGTATTGTAATTAATGTATTGAGTGTAGATTTTGTAATATTGTAATAAAAAGAATGGAAAGAATTCCTTTGTGTAAGATTTTTTTTATCCTTCTATTACAGCACAAGCAAAAAAAAAAAAAAAAAAAAAAAAAAAACTCCTTAAAACAGCGATCACCATGAAGCCAGGAGATAAATAAATGCTATTTCCCCAAGGGAGATTCAAAATCATACCTACCTTTACCTTTGTCATAGGCTGTATATATTCTCAAGATTGCGTCAATAGGGAGAGTATGGTGGACTAATGTCCAAAGTTAATTCATACTCACACTTCTGCCCCACCCCCCATTCCACACAAATACTGAAAGTGCAGATGAAACTTGTTTTAACTTGCAACTCAATTTACTGATTACTTTAATTTGTTTTATTATTTTGTTCATAATTTTTTCTGGGGATCATCAGTGCAGTTTTAGGCATAATGGATCGAATATTGATCAGATTTTTTGTATTTGACTGACACTGGAGAAAAAATGGGAGTATAAGGGTACAGTACATCAATTATTAATAGATTTCAAAAAGGCATATGACTAGGTTCAGAGAGAAGTTTTATATAATATTCTTATTGAATTTGGTATTCCCAAGAAGCTAGTTCGAGTAATTAAAATGTGTCTCTGTGAAAAGTACAGCAGAGTCCATACAGACCAGTTTGTCACATGCTTTTCCAATTCACTGCAGGCTGAAGCAAGGAGATGCAATATCACCTTTACTTTTTTAACTTTGGTCTAGAATATGTCATTAACAAAGTATAAGGTTTCGAATTAAACGGGTTACATCAGCTGCTTCTCTATGCACAAAACACGGGAATTTTACTTGAAGCAAGTAAAGAGATAGGTATGAAAGTAAATCACGGAAAAAACAAAGTATATGATTATGTCTCGTGACCAGAACATAGTACGAAATGGAAGTATAAAAATTGGAAATTTATCCTTTGAAGAGGTGGAAAAGTTCAAACGCAGAATATGAGAAATGCCTGCTATTATTCGGTTGAGCAGCTTTTGTCACCCAGTCTATTCTCAAAAAAAATCTGAAAGTTAGGATTTGTAAAACAGTTATATTACCTGTTGTTCTGTAAGGTTATGAAAACTTAACACTCTCACTTTGAGTGAGGAACAGAGGTTAAAGGTGTTTGAGAATAAGGTGCTTAGGAAAATATCTGGGGCTAAGAGGGATCAAGTTACAAGAGAATGAGAAAGTGCACAATGTAGAACTGCACGCATTGTATTCTTCACCTGACGTAATTGTTGTTGTTGTTTAGTCAACTGTCCGAAGATAGGTCTGAATCTCACAAGTGATACCAGCAAGGCATCACTTATGAGGCAACTAGGCCAGGAGATAATGGGGTAAGGTGGCCAGTTCCTTTCCCCCTCCACTGTATACATCGCCGGTTAGCTACATGTACACATATAATCAGACTTCAGATGCATACAAACAATAACTGTTCTTCCTCTGACATAAACCATCAAGTGAGATGTACTGCCTGATAATAGATGTACCGGTACATATCAACCAGAACCTCAATCAGTGATTATTATTATTATTATTATTATTATTATTAGTAGTAGTAGTAGTAGTAGAAGAAGAAGAATAGACTATTAGAGACCTTGGTGTTTTACTTGACTCTAAATTATATTTTCATAACCTACTGTATATTATAATCATTCCATAAGAATGCTTGAATTAATAATTACCAGTAGGTCTATAACTTATGTAACGTTAATGACCAGGAATTTTCTGTAAAGTACGTTAAGGAAAAGCATTACAGAACAGGCTGTAGCCACCGACACTGACAATCGTTTGTCGTCTTCTGCAACAATGAAAGCGTATGTAAGGTTGAATTTAGAATGACCGGTCAGACAATTTTGAGCCATAAGTTTCAATTTATATACTGACAGCGTCTATAAAGTTGAGTTTAGAGTATCCGGTTAAACAACTGTGAACCTTATTCATCCGATTCCCTTCTCTTGTAATATTCAAATTTAACGTCAGTATAAGAAAATCTAAACAGAGAGACTATTGCCGGTTGTGGAATATTCTTGCTTATTGAATGTCAATATATTCTGTGTTAGAGTGGTATTTTTTATTAACGATATGGCGTTTTGTGACCAAAATTAATAAAGGATAGAAAAACAAATTCAATTTGCGAGAAAAATCAAAACGAGTGCAAATATCTCACCCCATCTGATTCATCTCTAGCAGCGCCCAGCTCTTTGACACTGTCATCAGTCATCACCATCATCATCGACGTCGACAACAACAACAACAACGGGACGTAAGTTTTTGCATTCTTGGTTGAAAACATACACTTGGATATACTATGACGAATCGGAAGATAAGCTTTCAGTTCTGTATGCAAAAATTATGATTCAGAATAATTGGTAAAGGGTTATAGATCTGTATTTACTAAAGTGGGGTTTTCTAATTGGAAAAATGGTACGGAAAGATTCACTATGCATGAAAAGTCTGATTTTTCACCGTGCAAATGTTTTGAAAGAAAATTTCAAACAAAAAGGTATCGGTACTATAAATATCAGTGCTCAAATAGCGTCATTGCACAACAAAGAAATGCAAGAATCAAGGATGGCTCTTGATAATAGTAATATACGTTACAAGAGCGGTATGTTGACGTTTTCATGTTTGAGGGAAAGATTGAAAAAGCGAAACGTAGTTGAAACAAACATACCACTCGTGTATCGTACATTATTTTGTGCGAAGATCGTTTATTACATACCTGAAAGACGAATTTCTAATTAGTTGCAATGAAATCTCCATGTTGGTTTCTGTTTAATGACGGCAACTTCGGAAAACCAAAATATCTTTCTTCAACATTGTTGCTATAAAATGTTTTCTGTGTTTACTATACTCCAGCAGGCCGTGATATACGTCTGTATTTTTTTTCCCCCAGTCTATAAATGCGAACTTAAAACAAACGGTAAGGTTATGTAATGATTTATTTTTCATTTTAATATTTTAACAATATTATTTATGTAACATATTGCAGTAATAACATCGGCATCTGGAATCTTGTTGATTTTTTCACGGCTTCCTTAATGTTACTTGTATCAGGAATGCATTAAGTTTCGTGGAGTAGTAGACTTTACTTAATTTTTGCAAATATTTAAAAACAATAATTAACATTGCAATTTAGGTGAAATTGCAGTGGTAAGTTTCCAATTTATAATTATTACTATGTTAAACGTCTCTAAAAATAATATGTTAAAAGCCTAAAGCAGTAAAATGAATGTCGCGCTTAAGCGGTAAGAAGAGGGAAATTGTTATGTGTGTTACATTGGGAATACTGAATGTGGTATTTCACACTTAACGCGTATTGGTTCTGTGCGGAAAACAAGCAATATGCACGATCTTGCACAAAATAATTTCCACGATTCTTTTACTTGCTCGACAAGATTTAGCAGTAAGAGGAAAATCCGACGGCAATGAATCAAACTTACATCAACTATTAAAGGTTCGATCATAGGATGTTCCTGAATTACAAGAGTGGTTACAAAGAACAAAAATATGGGTGGATAATGCATGAAATAATAAACGAAATGATTGAAATGCTGTCTTACGAGGTCTTTTGTTCTATACTTAATGAAGTTAAGGGAAACAAATATTTTTCAATCTTGTTACACGAAACCAGTGATATTTCCCTTTCTGAACAAGTTTCACTTTCGATTAGATTAATATACATACATTTTAAGTTTATGAATTTTTGATGGGATTTTATGCAACAGAAAAGACCGATGCAGATACACTCTTCAATGCTTTGAATGGGGCTAGTAAATGTCTCGGAGGTACATAATGAATTGCAAGCTAAAATAAGAAATACTGAACCACGCGCATTATTTGTTCATTGCAATGCAAATTCACTAAATCTTGTACCGTATCAGGATTTTATGAAAAATGTGAATGAAGCAAAAGACACGTTATAGCTAACTAGAGAACTGATAACTTTTATATGTGAATCTCCTAAGAAACTTTCGTGATTGAAATCATTTCAAGAAGATCATAGCCATTCCCTGCGTCCATTTTGTCCAACTAGGTGGAGTTTGAGATATAAATCTGTTTCAAGTATCTTAGAAAATTATAAGGAATTGAGTGAATTTCTGTCAGGATTTTCCATAAATAAGAAGAATGACACAGGTTCTAAAGCAAATGGTTTCCTAAAAATTCTGGAAAAATCTGTCGCTTTTATTGTGCTGACAATTATAGGTAAGTAAGGTGTTAATTCATTTAGAGGGAACCAACAGAGCAATGCAAGCCAAAAATCTGTGTATTAAATCGTGCAATGATATTATTGAGGTCTTACAACAAACTAACTTATTCTGTCTGTAAGAGATTCCTTTCATTTAATATGAGATGAGATTATAGCTATTGAAGCTGTATGAATCCCAAATGCCTAGAAGATATGAGTATGACACAGTCCTCATCCTCTTCAGATGGGTATCATGATTTCATTCCAAAGGAATGATACAATAGAATTTTTAAAGAAATTATTGATTACATTCTCAGTCTGTGACTGGTTCTCAGTCAATAAATTAGTATTAAATTGTAACAAAACTAACATAATTCAATTTAAATCCTGTCCAATTTCAACGTCGCAAATTTCTAGCGCAATAATTAATAATAGATCCCTATTAGAAACAACAACCACCAAATTTCTTGGCTTAAAAATCGATAGTGTTAAATTGGAAAAATCATATTAAAGAAATTACCCCCAAACTAAATTCAGCTTGTTTTGCTATTAGATCTATGCAAAAGATAGTAAATATCAATACCTTAAAAACAATATACTTTGCATACTTCCACTCGGTAATGAGGTTTGGAATAATATTCTGGGGAAATTCCACAGATAGTAACAATATATTTCTATTACAAAAAAGAGTAATTAGAATAATAGTAGGTGCCAAATCTAGGGAATCGTGTAGGGCTATTATAAAAAAACTACAAATAATGCCCATGGCTTGTCAGTATATCTTTTCATTAATAATCTTCCTCGTATGTAATCGTGAAAACTTTGTAACTAATTCAACAGTTCATAGCATAAATACACGTCAAAAAAATGACTTTCATACTCCATCGGCAAGTCTATCGTGCTATCAAAAAGGAGTGCGTTATATGGCAGTAAAAATTTTTAATAGCCTCCCTATCGTTATAAAAAATGAAACTCAAAACATAAAATTATTTAGGGCCAAATTAAAGAAGTGCCTAATTTCTCAAGCCTTCTATTCTGTAGGTGAATTCATGACATTCAATAATGCTTCATGAAATTGATACTAAAACTTTGTGTTGTACTAGTAGACTATATTGTAAATCTCTTCTGTATATATTCCAACTAGACTGTGACTATAAATTAATATTTTATAATAGTATTAAGTTTTTTGACTTGTTCCATATTCTAGCTGTAAGCAATGTATGAATACCACGGAATGTTAATAAATACAATACAATACAATACGTTATAAATGCTTTAGCTTCAAGTTTCAATTCAGACTCAAAACTAATTCTTGAAGAAACAGGATTGTTCTTAACTGATACAAGTATTTCCTCTACAAAATTGATTGAGTTTTACAAAGACGATTTGGATGGTAAAAGACTGAGACTTTATAGGGACATGATGCATGCCATCTTAAGAAGTAGGAACTTGCATGCTGTGATAAAATCTCATCCAGACTCTTGGATACATCTAAGTGAAGTTAAAAAATGAATACATTTAATTCTCACTGTTCCCATATCTACTTGAATTGTACAACACTCTTTTTCAGTACTTTGCAGACTTAAGATAAGAATTACTTAAGACCAACAATGCCACAAAAGAGGCTAAACCACTTAGCTTTAATTAACTGCCACCACGAAGAACTGATAAACTAAATTTAATACACATTGAAAATAATTTTATTAAGAAATCGACTACTTGCCACAACACGTTTGCATTGATAGTAATGGTGATTAAATTTAGACCAAGAAGAGAAGTATCAAATCAATTACTAGAATCAAATCACGTTTATTGTTCCTTATTAGTTATGAACACATTTTGTACGTTGGAGATGGATCAAGTGGATCATGAACACTTCATCTCGACAGTTTAGAATTAGGTGTAAATAGTACGTGCTGTAGAAATGTGGGCCGTATATATTCATGTACTCAAACTCAGGATATTCAGTTTTAAAATGAATGGATTATCTGAATTTGCTGAAGAATTTGCACCTAACATAATATTATAAGGTAAAATTATAATTTATTCTTTAATGTATTATAGGCTTAAATAGACAATAGGGGGGACGCTACAGCAGGCATTCTCAACCTGGTGCTCGCAAGCACTACTGTGCTCTTCGTCATACCAGGAATCAAAATTATACATGGAATATCAGCTACATTATAGTGTTTCTATTGTACTAAATTCAAACAAATCTGTTTTAATACATATAATCAGGGCCGCCGACAGAATTTATGGGCCCCTATGCAATACTGTATTCCGACCCCCGTTGAAAAAAGTAACAATTACAAGTTACTAGTTATTCTAACCATAATAATTATTTGCAAAATAAATAAAAGATAACCCCATACACAAATACGAACTTAAAAGTATACACTTTTATTACGTTGAAAACTTTTAGCAAAACTTCACATTAGCACAATATATTATATTCTTAAAACATTATTCTTAAACGCCTCTATTTTCTAACTTGCAGTCCAACATCAACAAACAACTCTCCTTGACTTCAATGATGCAAAATCATCAATTATATCATCAAAATTTAAAGACCTATCAAGATCGCTCTCCAGACTAAGGAGCCAAGGTTACTCAGTCGTTCTTGACACATTGTTTATCTGAAAACATTTTTTATTTCCTTCATTTTGCTGAAGAATCTTTCAGCATCAGCAACTGTCACAGGAATTGTATAGAATATTCTAATGGTTATGCAAATATTTGGAAATAAAATATCCAGTTTTAATTCCCTCAGACTATTTAGGAGATTCGTAGGTTTGAGTGGGTTTGGCCCTAAATTAGAGGCATGAATTGATTTTAAATATTTCGGCTCATCACTGATCTTCATAATATTTTTCACGCAGTCTAGCACCCATATTAATATCTTCCAATTTATTCTGTCTCTCCTTGTGCTTCTCAGCTCCCAACTTATGCCTGTACTTGTCCATTGTGTAGTTAAACTTTAACCAGTAACTGTAATGAACAGAATTTACTAGACAAACAACAATGAAAAGACGAAAGTTTCGACACGAAACATGCAATGTACTGAAAGAGAAACGTATCCTGCGACTTCGGTTTGAGAGAGTCCACTAGCACATTGTGGTGGGCCGGTGGGGATTTGGTAGTTAAAAAGGACAAGCCAATAAATAATAGAACGTGTTCAGTACAAGCGACGGGAACATAGTTCAGGCAAATGCCGGGGCCTTCAATTGTCGTGTCAGTGAACGGGAAACCGATATTCTATTATATAAAAGTCAAATATTTACATATGAAGTGGTAATTTGTATTAATTCTACTATTATTGTGTTAATATGTCAAATTTATGTAACAAATGTCCTTACAAAATTTTATAGTACCGGTATGTAACTACGATAATGAACAGTAATCAGACTCACTTAATCTGACGGGCCCTTCTTGCTCACGGGCCCATATGCATTCACTCCTTTTGCCCCCCCTTCTCGGCGGCCCTGCATATAATTACATATTAGTTTGCATAAAGTTACTAATTGAAAGAATTTAAACATTTTAAAATTTGAATTTTACTGATTTCTATCAGCGTAATTATTGTAAAATCATAAAAGGGATTATGATGTTCTCAGCTGATACAAACCAGTTTAAAATACATAAAATATATAAAACAAAATGAAACATAAGGATTCAAACAGAATGGTATAATACTGTTTTCATGAAAAACAATGGGCTATATAAAATCTGATACTACTGATACAGTTATACCAACATAAATAAACATAGCAGCATAAAAGTAGCTAACAAAAAAAAGTGTTATATTATAATTATATATACTTACTTATTTACTGGCTTTTAAGGAACCCGGAAGTTCATTGCCGCCCTCACATAAGCCCGCCATTGGTCCCTATCCTGAGCAAGATTAATCCAGTCTCTATCATCATATCCCACCTTCCTCAAATCCATTTTAATATTATCTTCCCATCCACGTCTCGGCCTCCCTAAAAGTCTTTTTCCCTCTGGCCTCCCAACTAACACTCTATATGCATTTCTGGATTCGCCCATACGTGCTACATGCCCTGCCCATCTCAAACGTCTGGATTTAATGTTCCTAATTATGTCAGGTGAAGAATACAATGCGTGCAGTTCTGTGTTGTGTAACTTTCTCCATTCTCCTGTAACTTCATCCCTCTTAGCCCCAAATATTTTCCTAAGCACCTTATTCTCAAACACCCTTAATCTCTGTTCCTCTCTCCAAGTTTCACAACCATACAGAACAACCGGTAATATAACTGTTTTATAAATTCTAACTTTCAGATTTTTCGACAGCAGACTGGATGATAACACTTTCTCAACCGAATAATAACAAGCATTTCCCATATTTATTCTGTGTTTAATTTCCTCCCGAGTATCATTTATATTTGTTACTGTTGCTCCCAGATATTTGAACTTCTCCACCTCTTCAAAAGATAAATTTCCAATTTTTATATTTCCATTTCGTACAATATTCTCGTCACGAGACATAATCATATACTTTGTCTTTTTGGGAGTTACTTCCAAACCTATCTCTTTACTTTCTTCCAGTAAAATTCCCGTGTTTTCCCTAATCGTTTGTGGATTTTCTCCTAACATATTCATGTCATCCGCATACACAAGCAGCTGATGTAACCCATTCAATTCCAAACCCTCTCTGTTATTCTGGACTTTCCTAATGGCATACTCTAGAGCAAAGTTAAAAAGTAAAGGTGATAGTGATCTCTTTGCTTTAGCCCACAGTGAATTGGAAACGCATCTGACAGAAACTGACCTATACGAACTCTGCTGTACGTTTCACTGAGACACATTTTAATTAATCGAACTAGTTTCTTGGGAATACCAAATTCAATAAGAATATCATATAAAACTTCTCTCTTAACCGAATCATATGCCTTTTTGAAATCTATGAATAACTGATGCACTGTACCCTTATACTCCCATTTTTTCTCCATTATCTGTCGAATACAAAATATCTGGTCAATAGTTGATCTATTATACTATATTATAATGTAATATTAGGTTAGTCACACATAACATCAAGTGAGGTACAGATGAACCCCATCAGCTATTTTAGTTCTATACTTACTTACTGGCTTTTAAGGAACTCAGAGGTTCATTGCCGCCCTCACATAAGCCCACCATCGATCCCTATCCTGAGCAAGATTAATCCAGTCTCTGTCATCATATCCCCCTCCCTCAAAATCCATTTTTATATTATCATCCCATCTACGTCTCTATGTTCTATAATCACGTTAAATATTTAAATTTTAAGAATAAATGCGCCATAGTTGTATTATAAAGGTTTATAAACAATGTCATGAAGCTACAAGCCTCCAACAATTATGGCTATATTAGTTTATTTGGGGTGCATGTGCACCCCACTTGGTATGAGGAAGATTAAATGTCATTAGGTACTCTCGTCATGGCGAGGAAAAATTTCTCAGGAGCACGAGCTCTTTTGCTCAGTTTAGAAACTTTCTTGTATGAGTCGGAATAATAGTATTGCTATTCGTCCATTATATTTTAACACTTAGCGACTTATTACAATATTCTAATTATAAAATTATATTTCAGTTCAAGGATCTCATTAACTTAGGTGAGTGTATTAAACAATTGTGTATTAATTTACTAAATCTATATGACTTGATGGTGCTCGCTGGTAAATAGACTGATCAAAGACCTTATAATAAGGTATTAATCTTAACATAAGTAAAATTTTCACTGTCATTTAGAAAGAAATATACTCCATCTTATATAGTGTATGAATTCATCTGGGATCAGGCGTCGCATTTGTAGAAAATTTGGTAGCAAAGCTCATTGTCAACTCTGTGACAGACAAATGAATGAACTCTTGAGGAATGCAACACATATTCACATCTGCCCATTAGGTAAAAGACAGGCTGCTCCAGAACTAAACAACGTATATGGTCAACTTTAAAAACTGCTATGGTTATTTAGCGTCTGAACGATATAAAGGTAATAATGCCAGTGAAACGAGTCCAGGGTCCAGTGCTGAGAGTTACTCAGCATTTGCTCTTAATGGGTTGAGAGAAAACCCCGGAAAAAATCTCAACCAGGATTTGAGCCCAGACCCGTTCGTTTCACAGCCAGACATGCTAACCGTTACTCACAGCAGTGGCCATTTTACCGCAATAGAGGTCCAGGGCACATACATTACCAAATATGTTGTTCAGTTAACTGTCCGAAGACAGGTTGGAACCTCGTGACACCAAGTAACATCACTCATTAGGCAACTAATCCAGGAAATATTGGGTAAGGTTTACCAAATATATACATAGGCCTACCGGTATATTTTGGTGAATGTAGAGTATCCAACGCCCACTGAACGAATATTTCACTCTTATCACTGCCAATGTTGCGCTATAATCGTATATGCAAGGTAGGCTATAACAAAAACCTAAACTAACCAAACCTAACCTGTCAAAGAAGCCATAAGTTATACTAAATATGTGTAAAATTGGCCTATGTCTCTATAGTGGGCAGGACATAAGTAACATTGACCTTTACTTTTTGATACTTTTTAGTGTTTTACTATACCTGTTTTTTCCTAAAGATGAGACATAACATTAGCGCTGCGATAGGAAAAATAACTATCACATAGCTTGGGAGGCCTGTTGCTATGGTAACAACAGTTGAGTTGCCAAAGTTACAGTTCCCACATGGTGAGTGCTCAATAGCTCTCTTGGCGCCATTTGTTGTGAATACAATGTCACCTATTAATATGTTTCAGTCTCTGTCGATTTTTGTATTGCCTTATACTTTAGTGTCAATAAAATTGTCATTGAATGTATTAACGTCAGTTGATAACTTGCATCAGCTGATCGCGAGGTAGCCCAAATTGGCAACGTAGCATTGTTAAGTTCCAAGTATTGCCGCATAACTGTCATGTTCTACAATCTTTCGAAAAAAGAAACAGGTAGGTTATACCCCTGATCAGTACGACCAGTACTGTTGTTAAATAAATCGAGAGGTTGATAATGTAGAGTACTGTTACGCCGATTGTGAGTAGTCTCGTTTCTATTTCATTCCATAGATGGCAATACGGTAACAAGGTCCTCGATAGTGCTATCTTCGTGCTGTGCTCAGCTCTCAGCTGACTCAACGAGCGCAACGAAGTTTGTGAGCGCAGATACGAGCGAAAAAATGGAAACCATTTTCAACGATTACGCCCACACCAAATCTATACGTACGGTACTACGTGCAATTTTGGTACAATGAAGAACGTAATACAAGCTGAAACGTAAATACATTTGTGTGTTCCTAATATTAAGTCGTAGAAAATAAAATGTACTAAATCTATGGAAACCTTTATAAGACTGACCGTAAGGCAACTAACTCCGATCCCTTTTCCATTTTGAGAGAAGTGAATAATTTGTGTTAATGAGAAACTCTTCTAATTAATTTTTATTTGTACTACACAGGAACAGCCATTTGTTGTATTCTTATCAAAGCCATGAACTCGGACTTGCACTTCTGGTCATGGCCACTAAATAGATTTTCTAGTATTGATGCATAAACCATTACGATAGCGGGATAGAATTGGTCAAAAAGTTCAGTAGTTGTAAAAGTGACGTTTGTTACTTGTTCTAAAAGCGGTAATATTTTCTATAATTTCGGAAAGCTAGAAACTGTGCCCAAAACTATCCAATAATTGCTTATTATATTTATCAGTAACGCCGAGGATACAAAACTAGTATTTTGATTCTCGATTATTTCATGTTTTGGCAAATGACAATTCTATTACGAAATCCTGTGCAGTAAGTTTTTATTCGTATCAAATTCATATTTTAATTTTGGCGCGGATTTTTAAAATCGATATAACGTCGGTACATGAAAATAAAGCAGTATGGTTTACACTTTTAATCAATTAAACGAGACAAAGAACATATTTCGATATGCTAAAGAGTTCACAGCATAATAAATATTGCACATATAGAAGGCTGTGTATAACCTACTCATACAGTTTTAGGCTTTAACAGGTGTTTACCAAATATTAAGCGACAATTCGTGATTAATGTAAATATTACGTTTATCCATGTTACCTTCTTTACCTAAGAATATTACAAAGACTAGTAAATTCGTATTTTCTTATCGTACATTAGTCAAATCGTGAACATCCATATTGAACCCGGTGACCCTGGCGGCATCTATGGAAACCGAACCAACTGAACCAACGATTTTAGCCAATGGAATTACGAGCTCCAGGCCCATCATCCGGAGCTCACGTCCCCGAATGTGACATGGCGTCTGAGAAGGAAGTTTACTGTTAAATAGACGTTCATGTTGTTTTTATGACATTAAATCAACAAGAAGGCTGCAATAGGAGCCACACATCTTTTATAGACACTTGCATTGATGGTAATGCATGCAAGGAAACCTCAGAGGATTAGCGATGGGTACGCACTAAGCTCTTAAAACAGAAATCCGTAATCGTCTGACACAACCTCTTCGCCATATTCCGTAATTTGGATATGGAGGTCGACAGTTTAAATGCCAATTTTTGTGCTAAAATGTGTTTACTTTTAATAACATTGTACTTTGTATCGTTCTAGGTACTTCGAAAAACACCAAGCCCATCCGTATCAGGTAAACAACGCACGGAATCCAGCACTTCAAGAATTGAAACGGGCCTGTTGAAACAAATGACAATCACTGAAAAAGCACAGACCTTTATTTGGGGAAACATTGATTATTTTTATTTTTTAAACATACTGAAACATTCTGCATTGAAATTTTAATTGAAGGATTTAGAGAAATAGTTATTAACTGCAGAATTGTACAAAGCTTCACTTACATAAGTAGTCAGAATTTAAGCATTGTTTAGGGCATTTACCAACAACTAAACAGACAGATTTTTGTATGCATTTGTTAAATTTCTTGTTTTAAGTAGAGCAGTAGATAGCTTTTGACACTTAGGTAGCAATGACAGACAACTAAGGTATAAAAAAATATTTATTATTAATAAATTGGATTTTGCAGAATGTGTGTGATTCTAGACTATGAATGTAATCGCTACTATTTCAGAATTCAAAGTACAGCAGTTCAAAGGGAAACTATGATGGACGTTACAACCATGAAAGAATGCGGGACTCTCCCAATGGAAATTCCTATAGATCGGACAGCCCTGATTCACAAAGCCCACGGGACCGGAACTATCAAACTAAAAGTTCATATTTACAGAAAATTCGTGAGAAGGAGAGAGAAAACAGAGACTATAAAACCAGAGAGAAATATTCTGGTAAGAATTTATTACTTTTTTTTTTATTTCCATCACTTGAGTGATTACTCAGTGATTGCAGTGAGGGTGGATGTACCAAATAGTAATGCAATTCTGGTGAATAATAAGAAATTTATTATGGCATCACTATTATTAGTAGTACATGTATTTGTAATCTGAATATCATTGCAGGCCTCACTTCAGACTCTGAGTATAATGTACGTCATACAGTAATTCTAAAGACTGGGTTGTTCTATAAATATTTGTCAATAATTTGTTTCATTTACAGATTGCGATTTTACAGTTCGGACCACAGATTCACTCCCTTATTTGCAGTTTATATTGTGCATTAAAAGGCTTTACACAATTTATTTTTCTAGAACTTCCGTTAAAACTGGTTTTAAATTCATAAAAGTAGTGGGTAGGCCTAATTGGGTAGAAAATGCTTGTCAATATGTGGACATCATCGAGGATTAGAGACAGGTTAGGTTTGGTTTGTTCAAGTTTTTGGTATGCCTACCAAAAGGCGTATAATATAGAAGTCATATCAAAAACCTCAACACCAAAACTAAGCTGTCACTGATTCTCGATGTCCATGGTATTGATCAACGTTTTCTACCGAATTACCAAATAATTATTATATAATAATACCAATGGAACTTTACGAAGGAATTAGGGGATTGGTATTACAATAATGACTGTTTACTGATTACTGAAATCAGCTTTCGATACTTTGTCATTACTTAATTAGATTCGTTAAATTCGGTGCTATTGATTGATATGAATGTACAACTTCAATTCATATCATTATTGTAACATTTTTTTCTGATTTTGTACACGTGGAAATCGGTTGGTTGGAAAATGTTATCTTGTATTGTTTCGTGTTACTATCACACATTTAAAAAGTGCCATACTACCGAATGGTTCTCTTGATTTTTCATTTGTGCATGACTACTTACGTACGACTAAATGCAAAGACAATACTAAACATACTACTGTAATGAACTCGATAACCCTGTCACTAAATTTTAACAAATATAGCTTTCATGAGATGCTGTGAAGAAGAATGAGTGTTTGTCACAATAGAAACACCTGAACAATAAGTCGGACATTTTAACTTTTAATATTAGTGTTGTATTCTGAATGATTTACCAATATTAGGCCTATAATAGAACTTGAGGAATTTTTTAACAAAATTATGAGTTCAAGTTGCCCTTGACTTCATTAAAATATTATTTAAATAATCATTTTCGTTTGCACGTGAAATAATTACACATTCATTGAAGGAATATGTATTTGTAACATTTTTTTATAGTACAATTAAAGTTTCTGCTTGTTAAAACCAAACGTTCACGTTAGTTAAAATAAAATTACAACAACATGTTAATGGCACATAGATTATGTTGAATGAGCTATTTGTTTTGCATTAAAATTAATTAACTTAGGCCTATATGTTATTTTAGGGACATGCATATTAAAAGTGCAGTAAATATGCTTAATGAGGAACATATAGGTTAGAAATCTTCTTTTGTTTAGGTACGTAAATAAACAAATAAATGAACATAGCTTGATATAAAAAATAAGAATAAAAGGTATAATACTTACATATTTACAAAACACAGTTGAATTAGATTATGAATATTCTGTAAACTCTGTGACAAACATAGGATCTCAAGAACTGTTCTGAACATAATTACTCTTGTAGTATGTAGTAGCAAGTTAAATCACTTATAACTTCCGGCCAATGATTGTTTGTAAACATTGGGTTATAAATATACTTTAAATAAACACAGTCGTCTTACATTCGATATGAAATAGTTCTTTTTTCATATAGGGACAAAAAATAAACTATGAAGTGAGACAAAATCGTATAGCATCATCCAGAACGACTGTATTTGTAAATACAAATATAGAAGGTTGAGATTATGTTTTTCTTCTTATAGAGAAGCAAGAAAGAAGGTTGATATTTTGTGTCTTGAACTTTGGCCAAGTTATCAACCAGATGATTTTTAGAAATTATGTAAACCTCAAAACTGTGGCTGTAATATATATTTATAAGAGAATAAATAAAATAATAAATAAACTTAAAATGGATACTGGACAGAAAAAGAAAATAATAAATAATGGTTTACATTAAAAATTCGGTTTAGTGAGCATACTAGACAAGTTTCAGTAAGTGAGAACAAAATTTGCGGTTTTTTTTGTGGCTATTGGTATGTCATATTTTAAAATTCATTAAGGATAAAGGTATATCTTTATGGACCAAAAATTGAATTTTTTTTTTCTTTTCTTTCTGTGTAATACAATTTTCCCTTTCTTGTGATGAAAAAATTCTTAGATATCTCTAATATTGTCAGAAATATGCCCTTTAAATTGTTTGCATGTAATTTCATCTTTCTTTTTAAATCTATTTTTTGCCGCTTGTTTTCCAAAACTTACATTTGAAGAGTTCGCGGGAAAAACTATGAATGTCACAGTTTTGTTAAGGTTAATGTCATTATCTAATTCAGTGGATCAATACGAAATTTAATGTTGTTCTTATGAAAAATGGTAAAAAGGAGAATTATCACCACGAATACAGTAATTCTTTCCTTTATTTTCTATGGAAACAGCACTACATCTTGCAGTTACAGACTCAATTAGATCATTATCTAATCCTTAACAGAAATGTGACATTCATCGTTTTTCCCACGAACTCTTCGTTTATTTTCCCTGATAACTGGAAAAAAAAATAGATATTCTAATGAAACTTTAAATGGATACTGTGTGTTTTAGACTTTTTAGTAGCATAATGTAATAGAATCGTTGCTAGAGCATCTTATTTATTTTTAAGAAACATGGGTACCATAATATCACATAACTGTAGTCTACAATACAACCATTCACAAAACATTGTAGAAGTATTGTAGATCGTCCATAGATAGTAGCAGTAACTTGACTTCAAACTTCAGTATAGCAAAATTATGGACAAACGAGCTACTAAGTTATAGAGTGCAAAATTTGTATGGTTGTATTGTGGACCATAGTTGTGTGAAATTTTGGTAATGAAAATGTTAAAGTAATACATCATGTAATGATTTAAGTTCCCCCCAGAGATATGTAGGTTAGGCTAAAAGATTTTAGTTTATATTGTTCATGTAATTATTACAAACATTCTAAAGAAACAATCATTTAAAATTCATAGATTTGTGGAAAATATCAGGAAAATGCATGATGATTGCTCAGTTTCATCCAGAATTTTTGAAGTGAATTACTGTTAATTAGTGACAGTTCTTTGGAATAAAGGAGAAGGAATATATTGCAAGTATGCCAAATTTTATTTCACTGGGATTGAAAAATACTGAGTTGTAAAATATTAAATCACACTTGTTTTGTACAATTGGAAACCTGTACCTCCCCCCCCCCCCCAACACGAAAACAGTATTAAATGTATTTCTTTAAACAATTGTGCTTTGGTAACGTGTACTGTTGTACTTACCTTAGATATATACAATATTATTGGTGATATTTAGAAATGTTAATTTTATTTCAGTAGTGATTTTGAATAATTTCGAGGGAAAAATTGTTCCGGGGCTGGGCATAGTGATTTTGTTTACATATTACTTAGGCTAAGTTATGGGAGATTATGAATTCATTAAAGTGGGGTGAAATAGATTAAATATTGTGTTTATTATTTGTTAAAGCTGGAGTAACAGTTATCTAAATTGCTGTTCTTCCAAACTGTAAACTGATTGAAATTATTTGCTATTAAAAACAGAAATTGTTCAAATATAAAAAACGTTTAAACTTAAAACTTAAAAGTGTTAAAATTCTATTTAAAAAAGGTAATGTACCTTGGGTAACTGTACAGTACCATTTCAGAGTGATGTTTGCCTTAATCAGATGCTGGCAATCGACTTTTAAAAAGTTTGAGGTTTTAAAGTTTTTTATCCATAATTTTAACAGTAAATGTTGTAAAGTGAACTTCAAAAAGAAAGAGATTGTTATGTTCTGAAGTTGAATATTGAAGTCACAAAACTATGGTTGTTTTTCTTGAAGCTGAAAACTTAAGCAATAGTTACAAAAATTGTGTTTGTTATTTAAAGATAAGCATCGATATTCTTACATTCAAGTACAGAAGTTGAAATATATTGTGTTTTGATTTCACAGACTGCGCGAGATCACCAAAAGATAAACGGAGTCGGGAAAGTCGGGATTCAGAACACAGGACAAATCATGACAGGAGTAGCACAGAAGTAAGTTGCTTAATTTTTATTACTTCTTTGGTTTTTTGTGGTGTAGTTGTGTGCAAGGTTTTTCATAAGGAGATACAATTTTAAATATAAATATCGGAACTTTGTTTTAAACGATATTAAAAATTTAGTGTTAGTAATAGCACGTTAATATTTTTCAAATTACAAAGCGATTTTTAAAAACAAGACACAGTTTGATGTGGAAAATGATAGCTATCAGTACTTCTCTGCAGCACCTACTGTAGCGAATTGACAGATTTAAAAATATTACAATGCTCTCAGATTAAAAAAAAAAAACAGCAATTCATGCAATTAACTCAGATTATATGAAATCGCTCGAAATTATAGAAAGCCGATAACAGTGCAGTTTAAAATGTTAAAAAGTTTATAGTTAAAAAAACTCTCGAGGTAATTTATTAAACAACTTAGGCCCAGTTTTATAAATACGGTTAATCTAAAGATTATGTTAAACCTAAGTTAAACCTAACTGCGAGTTTAACTCAACATGCCGTATTACAGAATCTTGGTTAAGTTAAACCGTAGTGGAATACAATTGGTATTACTGCTAGGAAAGAAAAAAAGATGATCGCAGCCGTTTAATTACATTATTGATTTCAAATAACCGAGGCTCGTGGAGAATCTTCATTAAGAAACATCTTTGTTCTTCGATAACAGAGAGAGTATCATAAAAAAACCTATAGAGGACCAATATCGCGTACTTCAGTATGCTTGTCAGACTTAACCTCAAATAACGCAGGCTATCAACATTATACTCCCAAACACAATGCAACCAAACTGAACCTTGCATGACTATCCGCGAAGTATCTTAACTGAGTAATGAAGTAATAATATTAGTTTGCGTATTTTATGTGTTGTCTAGAATGTTTATGAAACAGAATTCAGTCAAACAATACAATTATTTTTATGAGTCTAGTAAAATTAGGTAATATTATTAGTGTGTTTCTTACCAGCAGACTGTCTGGCACACACAGTACAATGCTCAATAGGTTTATAGTAGATTTATGGACACCTTCGAAATCTTCCATCGTTTTCAGTACACCTACTATCAGAGGAAAAGTAGTGCAGCGTATCTAGTAATTGATGCAGAGATTCAATAGAATGTTTTCAAAAATAAAAAACAAATCATTTATCTTTTCAAATAATCTTTAAATTAAATCCCTAAAACATATGTTTTTGCACTTTTTCATTTTTCTGTTACATGTTGTATCCGAATTTCAATTTTTCGAAACAAGGTTAGGACTATAAAGCCTAATTTTGAAGGTTAGGACTGTCTGCTTCGAAAGCCTCAATCTGTTTAAAAATCATATTTATTTATGTTTCAAAGTGGTGCAATCTATTTCGAAAAATTCTTGGCCGCCGTGGTCATTCAGTAATATTGATCATTCACTTATCGTCACTCATAAGTTCTTGGAAAACATCTGCAATATCCATGTGTATTGCGGGAACCGCCATCTTGCACTGTTGAGCCTTTAACTGCAGTTTAAACGGAAGAGGACTGCCGATCAAGTTAAACTCAAGTTAACTCAAGATTAACTGGTAGTTAAGGTTTATAATACGAAGCACAACGAAAAACTTCAGTTTAAACTGAACGTAAGGTTTAAACGGTGTTTATAATACCGGCCCTTAGTGGCCATAACATTAAAACTACGTTTCTTTTTAGTCTGACAGTAGGTGTTTCAAGACAATAATTGATTATTTCAGAAAGATCCTATGTCCATCTTACTGTAGTTTCGAGAAAAGTGAAAAAAACTAGTTTTTCCTCAGAAGATATTTAGATAAGTTTGCAGTTAGCACCTGAGAGATATCAGTACAAACTAATACTCTAAATTTTTTCAGGGAAAGCAAAATTGTTTTTTACATTTTCCCCAAAACTATGTCAGATGGACATAGGGCCTTTCTGAAATAAATGATTCAGCTGTGTCTTGTTACATATTCATGGATATCGGATCTAATACAGTATAATGTTCATATAAGGCAGTGTTAATTCTTATCAGACACAAGTAGATATAAAAATTAATTACAGTTAAAATATTTTCAGAAGTAAATCAAAAGATGAGCCAGTTAAGATTCGAACAGCTTCTTTCTGCCAATAAAAGAATGTTACAAATTAAAAAAAAAGCATAATATACATTTTTAAGATATTCTTTAGGCACAAGCTGTTTCAAATGTTTTAATAAGTAAATCACTTTTGCCAAATGAATACAAATTGAGTTTATTTCAACATCCGAGTTTAATTTAGAATCAGTGAAATTTCTAAACGTTTAACAGTGGGTAAATTCTCAAATTAGTAGACTGTCGTAATGTAAATAAAATTTCTTGAGTTTTATCAGCATTTAAATTTAAAATATTAACTTGAAAGCACTTATTTACTTCGTTAAATGAGTCAGCCATAACAACTCTTAAGTCATTGACATTATTATCGTATACAGTGGTGTCCTCAGCAAATAGTACATACTGACATGAAATATTATATGATAAGTCATTAATCATGATTAAAAGCAGTGAATTGCTGAAAACAAATTCCGAAGTACGTCACTTAGCCTACAACTTTTTTTATTTTCAAATAACTACCATCAAAGTCTACTGATTGAAAACAATTAAATGTCTACAAAAATTTTTATAAAAACATTATAATTAACATTGAATATAAGTGCACTGTACAATATCTGGAAATGAAATTGCTTATCTGTTAGCCAATAAAGGTCGTGAAATAGCACAGTGAAACCAAGAACCTATCTTTTGTTTAATTAAAATCAGTTCTTTTATGTATTATAAATTTAATTGTTAGCATGTTCCACATTATAAAACTTGCCTCAATTGCATTAAATGGTTGGCATGTACGAGTTTGTCTCTCTGTCTTTTCTAATGGTTTTGAAAATTTTATTTAGTTTGCATGTATTATGCAGTGCTGTTAATATAACTTCGTCAGTTGAAAGCATTAGGTCAACATCAGTTTTCGTGGTTGTTCGGTTTTTTCTTCTCTTGATAGTCGGTGAATGTCGTATACCTCATTTCGTCAGTCATAGCCTATTTTATTATTTAGAAACAACTAAACCACCGTTTAAACACTCATGAAATGTACAAAAATTGGTTTGTGGATGGAATTTGTGCAGAACAGGTCTTTGGTAAGCAGTGTGTTCTGAGCTTAGGAACACTTATTTCCAGATGATTTTATAGCCAAAGGAACACACATCTCCAGATGATTTTATAGTCAGAGGAACATTTATCTCCAGATGATTTTACAGTCTGTCTCTAGCTGTTTATTAGTCAGTTTGTTTAGTTGACCTTGATTTCATTGATTCTGTACCGATTTCGTAAAAGTCTCGCTGTTCTGGACTTAATTCTATGCATAAAGCTGCTTCTACACTACCAAATTTTTCTTCCAATTCATTATTTTACAAGAAAACTTTTCAAAGATTGATCAGTGTTGAAAATTATTTGTTAAGGGAACTAGGTAGTCTGAGCATATGACTGTTGTAAGTGAAATAAGTGAAGAAATTTTGCTGTTATTCTTCAACTTTTGAATCTATCAATTTACAATTTTCACAGAATACACACAATAATTACAGGTATATTTCAGTATTTAGATTATCTTTCTATCTCGTATACTTGATTTTATAAACAATTTTAAACCCGAAAAATATTAATTAAATTTAAGTTAAAACATAGATAATTTAGGAACATTTTTCTCAAAACCTACTGGGTTTAGCAGGCCGAAATTTGGTATGGTCCTAATTCATATGGTAGTGAAGATTCATGGCCACATTCATATGGTTATCAAAATTATTATGGATTTCACAGCCAGAAAAGTATTAAAGAATATGAAAATTTTTAAATAATTTTTTTTTTTTCAGTATGGAAAATATTTTTTTTAATTGAACGAATACATATAATGTGATTAAAATGGCTGAAAATATAGTCAACTGCATTGGAAATATGCTTGAATTTTTAGGAACCTGTAATGCAAATATTTTCTGGGAAAAAATGTTCCTGAAATATCTATGTTTTTACCTTAAATTTAATTCATATTTTTCAGGTTAAAATTTTTTTTTTATAAAATCAAGTAAAAGACATAGAAAAATAATCTAAAAATCAAAATATACCTACAAATAATGTGTGAATGTTGTAGAAATTGTAAATTAATAGATTAAAAACTTGAAGACTAATAGCAAAATCTCTTCACTCATACACAACAGCCATATGCTCAGAATACCCAGTCCCCTTAAGGACTGTTTCGTGTTGCTAAAGATTTGACAAGATTTTAAAACATATGCTTCAAGTTCATTGTAACCTTTATATGCCTTCGTACCAAATATTACAATACAAATATGTAAATCCTTTGGAGAATAACTCTGCTATACAAAGCAGTATTTCTATTACTCAGTTGTACAGCACCCTGAAACAAAGACTATTATGATTGCATATTGTTTTAATACAAACTATTTATGATTAGCATTTTCGTAGGTTAGGTAAGAATCTTCTTCATTTAAAAAAAATCATATTGATAAACTTGAAATATCTACCTTGCAATTTTCTCGTACACATTTTTATTTGTTTTATTGCGATATTCCACAGAACCCATGGTGTACAGGCTAGAGTTGGGCAACACGATTCTTTTTCAGAAGTCGATTCCAACGATTTAATCACACATTACGAATCGATTCTAACGATTCGTTCACGATTCTTCTCAGTCTGCGATCTTAACTATTCTTTTGAATCGTCAACGAGTTTACGATTCTTCCCAGTCTGCAATTCCAACTATTCTTTTGAATCGTCGCAAGACACTTTCCTTTGCAAACTACGCGTAGAACAAAAATGTTCTACATCTCTCGCATAGATGGCATAAGAGGCAAGACATTGGATTGTCTCTTTCTCATTGGCTGGAACCATTCAGTATGACCTCCATTAGTCTACAAAATTACCCAAGATAATGTCTCTAAATTATAATTTATCAACTGAACCTTATTATGAAGTACATTTTTTGCATTACATCTCTATTTAACTGTGCAAATTTCAGGTTTGTGTTCATTATTTTCCATACTTAACAAATGCAGTACATATTTTGATTTCACTCTCGTTCGGGAGCATTCGACACGGTTCGGAAATGTCCGTTGACAGGTTACATCAAACAACTAATAGAATCGTGGGTTACGATACCATGCCGATTCCTCACTATTCTTTTGAACGACGATTCGTTACGATTCTTTTGAACGACGATTCATTGATACCACGAATCGATTTTTACAATTCTTTATTATTAGTCGTTCGAATGAACGATTCGTTCACGAATCGACCCAACTCTAGTACAGGCATAGGTTTAATTCATATAATTCAAGTAACTCACAACTTCTCTCAGCCAGGACACTATGTTTGTTGTAGTTCTTGGTGCCATAATATGTTCAAGTCCCATTGATCAATTCCTTCAAAGAATTGTCATGTTTTCGATTGACTAGAACATGTTCTTATTTACTTTCAAGACAATCAAAGACTTCATCAGGGGATTATCACGGACAAATTTTTAAAGGAGGATAGTATAAAAGCTGATTACCAATCTTCCTTCTCGGTGAATAATCATTGTCGATAATGCTTTGTATCATTGTTTACAAATTCACAAACTATCATTGGCATATGTTGTAAAATCATACATGATCTTTTGGCTTTGCAAGAATGATTTGGCGAAAGTATATGGAAGAATATATTTTATTGTACCCACTACAACCTAAAAAATAGAATTACAAAATTGATAGCACATAGATGGGCAGCTTAAACCTAATTGAATTGACTTGGATACAGTAAAAATTGTTGTATGGGAGAGGATGTTGCATGTGATTTAAATTATTAGAATTTAAATAATGTAGGAAGTAGAAATATAAAAATTGAAAATTTATCCTTTGAAGAGGTGGAAAAATTGAAAAACCTTGGAGCAACAGTAACAAATATAAATGACACTCAAGAGGATATTAAATGCCTGTTATTATTTCTTTGAGAAGCTTTTCTCAAAAACTTAAAGTTAGAATTTATGAAACGGTTATATTATAGATTGTTCTGTATGGTTGTGGAACTTCGACTCTCACAACAGAGGTTATGAGTGTTAGAGAATAAGGTGTTTAGGAAAATATTTGAGGCTAAGAGGGACGAAGTCACATAAGAATGGAGAAAGTTACACAATGCAGAACTGCACGCATTGTATTCGTCACCTAACATAATTAGGAACATTAAATCCAGACGTTTGAGATGATCAGGGCATGTAGCACATATGAGTGAATTAATAATGTATTTAGAGTGTTAGTTGAGAGACCTGAGGGAAAAACCCCTTTTGGGAGGCCGAGACATAGATGGGGAGGATAATATTCAAATAGATTTGAGGGAGTTGGGATATGATGGTAGGAACTGATTAGTGTTGCTCAGGATAGGGACCGATGGGGGGGGGGGCTTATGTGAGGGTGGCAATGAACTTCCGGGTTCTCTAAAAGCTATTTGTAGTTAAGTAAGAATTTAGACAGGGAAGGATTTTACAGGAATACTTAAGTGATAGAAAGACAATGCTAGCAAAAGGATTGACTCCTTTCAAAAGTGAGTGACAGTATTTTTATAATTGAAAATGCTGATGATAGTGATGGTGACAGAGATAGTGAGGACAATGACACAGAAAAACAGTATAGCTGTTAGAACACTGACAGTGACGAATATGTTAGTGATACAGAACTTGTTTAACTGTTGTCAGTGTGAAGTAATGTTTTAAACAGTTTTTAGTAGAGAGCAAAGTCATTGTAATAAACACGGGCACTTCCATTAACTACAGGATCACATTCATATCATGTCTTGAAATTAGAGCTGGATGACCAACTTCTAATTACAAAAATACAGGAGACTTGGTCACGACAAATTATAGTGCAATTTTTTGAGGTGTGAAGTCAGGATTCATTGATGGAATGGTTTATATTGAGTAATATCTATACATTACATCACAAAATTGAGTACAATAATATTTTTAAATATGCATGTTTCTTAATTTTTAACTTTACTTTATCATAAAGGGAATACAGTTTGTTGCAAAGAATCTGTTTTGAGATATTTACGGAAATTCATGTTTTTGAGCATCCTTGATCCCGAAAAGAGTGATGTCAGACATATTATGTGTCTGTATAGTAATATGTAATGAAATATTGGTCAGATTTTGCTCATATTTTATCCATGAATAATATCTGGAATAATAAATATAAAATACAGGAATCTTTAGTAAAACATTATTTAAAATTAGAAATACCCAACAATGATACAGTACAAATTAAATGTAACAATTTTTTCGTGTATTTTTTTTATATATGTGGAATAAATTGACAAATGAATATTATGTACTAAGAGAAATTGTTATTTACGTAAAAATTACTTCAAATTTATGTTGCTTTTTCACTCTACAGTTCTACTCTCCCAGGTGCTAGGACTGTGTATATAGTTCCTTAAAAAATTGCTGGTCACTGATTTAAACCTTCCTTGTTTTGCATTCCTGCAGTAGCAGTTGGTTTATAATGATCTGATTAACAGTACTGCAAGATTATGCTTGTACTGGGTTGCAAGAAAACAATAAGTTATTAACAAATCCTTTAATGTTAATGGTGCCATAAAATTATACAGCATTGCTTAAATGACATTTAATGGACTTATCATTCCATTAGCCATTATTTAACGTTCTATTTTCAGCAATCCAATATATACTGACTATGGTCATATACATTCTACGAGAGATTATATCATTGTAATTGTCTAATTGAATACAGAATGTCCATAAGCATGTCCTTAGATAGTCTACACCGACTTAAAACAGTATTGTCTTATGATTCTATTAGATGTAATCGTGCAGTTTGACATTGATAAAAGATCGATTGTTTTGGAACATTATAATCGCCAGTTTTTCCAATAAATGTTCATATTGTTTTTCTATAGTTGACTGTCTACTAATAAATGAGTAAATAACCTCATTTGTTTTTTTGTGAACATACAATTTCTGCATACGTATATGACATTGATTTGCTGTAATTTGTCTTATCACTTATTCTCAAATGCGAATTTGTTTCCAAACCAGCCTTGAAACACAAGGAGTCCAATCTTTCCTTTTTATTTTCGGAAGGTGGTAGTTTATTTAGAGCTTAATGACAAAGTATAAAATGTCTAGAGGGCCAAAATGAGATGTAAAAGTTACACAACGTTTTAGTAAACCATTAATGTTGATGTTCTTGCATCTCTATATTATTGGTACTTACACAACTGTTAAGGGTTAAAGAACAACACAATTATTTAAACATCATCACTCGCGAGGCAACTAAGCCAGGAGATAATGGAGTATGGTGACCAGATTCTTTCCCTTTCCATTGCATACATCACTGACTAGTAACGTGTTACACTAATCAGACTTCAGATGACCCATATCATCAAGTGAGATGTACTGTCTGATAACAGATGTTTCAGCCAGAACCTCAATCAGAGGATAATTTAGATGATAATCAAATTAAATTGTATTAAATAAGATGGTTAGTAGAAATGACAGACCAAGATGATGATAATCGAATCTCCACTGTAATTTCTAAGAAGAACTCTACCATTAAAGATATTACCAGTCCGAAATTTCGGGTAATCCAAACCAAAATTCCGAAATAGAAAAGATTTTTAAATTTCTATACTTAAGAGAGTTAAAGATGAAGAATATTCAATATTTGGTAACGAAAGTTGGTTTTACTATGTTTTTTAAGAAATTAAAATCCAGTATGGTGTTTAAGAAACGTAATTACACTACTCATAGAGGAGAAAAAGTTTCTAAACATAATAATTTTTTGGTTACCTATACATCAGTTCATTATTAATGTCAACTCATTAGACTTATTTGTACTGTGACTTTACAAAATATGTTGTTTTCTCTTATGCAATGAGGTGAGTCTGTCTGATGAGGCAATATTATCCCATCTCATGAACATTACTATTGTTCCAGTAATGATTTTGGATATGGTAATCTGAAAATTTTCTAAATCGACCAGGTCACAGTCGCAATTAGTTAGGATTAGTGCCTCACGAGTATTGCTTTATTGGTGTCACTAGGTTCCGACCATTTTTGGGCTACCTAGTAAACATACATAACATAAATCATCTAAATTCTAATTTTTGTTTCTGTCAGGTCATGTACTGGTACATTTCCCCTGGATGATTAGTATTCACACAATTTCGAGCATTCAGTCAAGTGCCCGAGTGTTTCGTAGTGAATCATATTGATCTGCGAAGTTTGTTGATTGTTTGCAGCTGAAGTGGTTGTGGGGTTCTGCTGTGCTAGTTGTGAGCTTCATATTGCATAATTCATGTCAGATTGTCTGAATTTACGATACAATAAAAATTGATTTTAATGGATACTTAAAAATGACATTAATATGGCATCAGCCGCTGCTCATTATTCACCACATTTCAGCCTTGTGATTCATCACTAATTGTGCGAGTAAGTGAAAAGGCACATGTAGTGATACATTACTATTGCAGTTATGAATCTTTGAGCTTTCACTCACCTTTACTGTTTTATAATTGACTAGCTAAAAGCACCCGGCGTTGCACGGGTTTTCCTTTCTGCTTCTGTTTTTAATCAAACTGCTTATTACATTTTCGGAAATCTCGGAAACCTAACTACAGACAATCAAACATTATCTTTACTAAGCTAAGATTAAGCTTTACTTAACGTCACTTACATGAATTGATGAACTCCTTAGCGAAATGCCTGCCAGCGTTAACTCAATTTAAAACAGTTGTAAATCAGGCACCGAAAAGAAAACATATCCTGTGTCTGACGTTCAAAGCTTTTTTTTTTTTTTAAATTTTTATATTTATTTGTTTTTATTTATTTATTCTGGTATAGTTAAGGCCATTAGGCATTCTCTTCCACATCGCCAGAAATACAAATAAAATTATAGAAAAATCAAACTATGAACAAAGTAAAACCCTACGAAAATATGATTCCTTTTCCCCTTTCTGATCAGTTTCAGTATCAAATCAATATGTACATATATAATTTAATTTATATTGGAAGATTTTTTACCCCTTGACCGCTGTACACCCACTTATATCATACCCAGTTTTTTTTATAAATATGACTTGGGAAACTATATCTCACAAATTCAGAACATATTATATTAATTCTTATTTTATACAAAGAATACAGATACAATATAAACTTGCAATAAGTCTTTTTTAACATAAAGACTAATATTCTGAGAGACGTATAGGCTTGATGGTATCTGAGAAATTAAGAGATTGTTATTTCCACAACACATAACATACTACATTTGCGTGATTATACAGATTACATAAAATTCACAGATGTCTGTGGTGGCATGATGAATTTTATTACTTGGTACTTTCGTATATTTTTAAGTTCTGTCGAATTGATATTTAATAGCAGAATGAAGGAAAGAACAAAAATAACATGTATCCATGCTGCACCTGCAGTAGGAACTGTAGGTGCATGATTAAAAGTCCATTAAGAATTCTGCTTACCAGATATGACTTCAATTGATCAAGTTTCATAAGATTATTCTGTATACCACAAACTTGGTGTGGCAGTAGTAGTAAAGATGCTTCCAACTGGAGCCATTATTCATTGTCGCAATTAAATATGAACGAAAAATTGCCTAGGATTTCTAGCATTATGTATCGGGAATTGGTAGCATACCCCCTTCAGTAGCAAAAAGTTCAGATTTCTTTCTGTTCGAAAAATTCGTGAGCCTCAGCTGGATTTGAACCCATGCCATTCGAGAGGTAAACATAGTAACCATTAGATCATGTTAGCATAGGACCACTCAGATTTTTTCTCCTCCCAGAGAAAAAACTTCACATTCTTTCTGCCTGATCATCACCCTCAATTGGATTTGAACCCATGACACTTGAGAGACAAGTATGATAACCCTGAGACTTGATTTGTTTGTTTTTAAATAACCTGTCGAAATTGTTTGATTTGCAGTGTTATTTTATTACTGATATGATAATTATTTTAAATTGCCTGATTTCAGTTATATATACAATATAATAAAATACATTATGGTCTTAGTACATTTATGTGTAACTAAAAATGTTAACGTTAAATGCTAAAGAAAGCTTTTCATTATTGAGGTAAATTGAAGAGAGAAGTGTTGACGTCCTTGAATGACATTCGTATTCTGAATCAGGTTCGACAAGCCAAGAAATTGTTCTCCATAAAACTTCGAACAATTCAGAAGGGAGTAAAATCGTTTTATTGCAGCAGTAACTGATAAGAACATTGTTATTGGATTTCATTGATATTGAACGTTGCTGTTGAATAGCTCATTACGAGTTCTTTCTCGACTTCAGTTCGCATTGGATATATGTAGGCACCTCAGTTTTAAAACATTTCGAACTTCAAGGGCTGAATGTCAATGCCATGTTTGGTAAGGTGAGTGTCATTCATAACTGTTAATGGGAGTGAAGCAAGAGCTGGTGTTATTTTGTTTCTTCCTCGTGGTTGCTATAAATTTTTATCTATTGAAAGTATTATTTTGTTTCGTAATTTCTAACAGTATGTCCCTTTCTTAAATTTGAACTATTAATTTTTAAAGAATTTTAGTCAATGGGCGCAAATAGCTGTAGCAGCTGACTCACCATTTAAATTTATTATTGTCATCATTGTTACCATATCATTATTGTCCATTAGAAATAGCTGTTATTTTACTGAATTTCGAATCTGTATTATTGCTAATGGCTAACATGCATGAATTTTATTTTCCATAAAAAGGACCCTTGTGGCTAGTATGAAATATGATAGTCTCATGATATGTACAGTAAAACTTGTGTTATATGTTTCGCACTTACACATTTTTCACATTTATTCCTTTCTTTTTTTTAAATCATTGCAAAATTCCTATACTTTCCATGTTAATTTATTTTGGTTATACATTTTTCGTTTATTCGTTTTTTACACTTACACGATCATATTTTAATTCCTAGAAGATACAAAACGTCATTTATACGTTCTAAATCAATTTTACTCGTAATTAGGTTTGCCCTGAAAATGTAAGAACGCGAAAATATGGTATACACTCATTAAGATCTGGCCCACTTTGAAATTCGTGTTCATTCAAAGCTATCCACATTTTCCTCCAACAATCTTGTGACCTTTAATGATGCTATTACTGCTCAAGAAACAGTGAAACGTTTCCTAATACACAGTGATGTAACTGAATAAATTATGAAATAGTTTTCATAATTTGAGGACATGGTTTATTCCTTAGGAGCAAGCATTCCAAAATAACTGACTTTTTTTTTTTTGTAAACTAATTGCATAATTATTATTAAATTAAGATTACTCAAGGAACAGGGTTTGCTAATTTCAAGTTTTCTGGATTGGTATTTGAAATGTAATATATCAATGTATCAGCCAGGTTTAGATCAAGCTAAGATTTCTTACAAATAATCGTACGTGCTTCAAAAATGCATTAAAAATGAGTACTGTATTATAGAGTAAAAGGGGGCTTAACTATGGAGTTACAAATTTCTCTTTAGAAAATTTTACTAATTGGATTAATTCATTTTTCCTGTATAATTTTCAAATTTGTCGGCCTGGGTAATGTAATTGGTATAACGCTGACCTTCTGTACTCGAGGTTGCGGGTTCGATCCCGCCCCAGGTCGATGGCATTTAAGTGTGCTTAAATGCGACAGGTTCATGTCAGTAGATTTACTGGCATGTAAAAGAATTCTTGCAGCACAAATTTCCAGCACACCGGCGACTGATATAACCTCTGCAGTTGCGAGCATCATTAAATAAACCATAATTGAAAAAGGAAAATTTCAAATTATATTTCGGTTGTTATTAGATGTCATTTCAATTTTACATTTTTCTCACTTTTTTTAGATTCTCATATAAAAAGTAAAATGAAGTTCCACTGGTAAAATATTTTATGAGGCTCTGAAGAAAAAATTCATAACTGAAATGACATTTAACAACATCCGAAATATCATTATATAATATCATGTGTTTAATTTATAAAATACTATAACCATTTTTTAACGAATCTCTGAAGGATTACTTTTCTTTTCCTTAACTAGGGGTTTTCCTTAAAAGGGGGTTTACATAAAATGGGAGGAAAGGCTAAAATAACTAGTACTAACGTGTGTTATATACCAAACGTTATAATCATGAATTAGACTTAATTATTATTATTTACAATAAATTTCATTATAATAATCCCTAACTCTTCAAATGGTGAGGCACAAATGTTTTTTTCATTTGGTTGAACCCGAACCACACTGAAACTAAATTTTGAAAATTTCTTCTTTCTTCTTCATTGTCCATAATGAAGTAATGCTTATTGCCATATGCAGTAGTGTTATTTGAGAATTAGCCTCGACATCCCTTATTTTCACTATCTGTGTGATAGTTCATTTCTTCCATTTAGTCACTATTATAATGATGCATAAACAGCATAAATTAACAAAAAAAAAAAAAAAAGCTTGGAAACAGTATCTACAGAACTTGCAAGAACAAAGCAAGTAAAGCAACCCCTCTGTGAAAGCAACACAAAGCTAGACCATAAAGAATAACGCCACCACATGGTGCTATATTGCTGTTGATTGAGATGTATTATCGAATATGTCGGTACTATTGAAAGTAAAGTCATTATTTCAGGCTTCATTATGATAAAATTCACTTGAGAAGTATTCGTTAGAAAAGCAGAATTTTCGTTAAATTGGGTTTCCTTAAAAGCGGGAATTAATTACATTATTCTTATGGTAATTTGACTGGGACTTACGGATTATTCCTTAAAATGGCAATTTCTTAAAAATTGGTACGTTAAAATGGGGTTTCGTGTATTTTGGACTGCTTGCGCCTAAGGAGTAAACGATGCCCTGAAATTGTGATAACTATTCCATAATTTGTTCGCTCACATCATGATGTGTTACAAAATGTTTCACTGTTTCTAAAGCCGTAACAGCGTCATTGGAGGACACAACAGAAAAAATAAACGGACATTGCCACATTTAACTTAGTTTCCTTATTGAAAATTTGTATTTGTTTAATTGTATCCCATATTAGTTTGTAATTGTTTTAGAGTCAGGATTTACTAATATTAATATTTTATTTGCAGAAAATTATTCTTCATCCCATTAAATTAACAACACAGAATGCATCATCCAGAGAGTCACAGCGAAAGCCCCTCCACAATTCATGTCAGGTATGTTGTCATTTCATTATTGGCAATTAATGAATAAAAAGTCATCCCCATTATAGGTCGTGGAAATCCAAAGGGTAGCAGGAAGTTAAAAGCAGACAATCAGCGTTAATGGTAGCAGCAATGTCTTTGCCCCCAAGGAAATACTCATTTCTGTTACAGGTTGAGTAAACCCCAGGGCCATAGTCAATGTCGGATTTTCGGATTTAGGCCTAGGCAACCTAGGCAGTTACCTAAGGCGGCTATTTTCCTCGGGGGGGGGGGGGGGCAGCATTCTCTCTCTTGCTCTCTTTTTTTTTTTTTTTTTTACAATGAAATTTGTTTTTAAAACTCTTGTTAGTATATCTTTTCTGAAGTTTATTCTTGAACATCTTGTGGAAGTCGGTTATTGTTTCGTTGTCACATTGTTGTGGTCGTGGCGAGAGTAAAAGGAAAGTGTGCAGCTGCATAGTTATATTGTAATGCCGGTATCACGTTATTATACTATGAAACTGCTTGTATAAACAAGAATGCATTGTTGAAAATTAAATTGGATGTGTGTTTATTATTTATCGTTTTGAATAGTAATCACAACTCTGTTACGTTTCCAATAATATATCATCAACAATACTATTTAATCACTTTTCAGTATGTGCACTATATCCATATATTTTTTTTTTTATCCAATGCCACCAGGTTGTCTTTCGACATTTCTGGTCTTCTCTCCTGACCATGGCTTAGTTGTAACCCACCCAATTTCTTATTCCAATACATAGTACAGAAATTTATATTTTTTCCTATCATTTTGTGGAACTCGGAGCAGCTGACATCTCTCATTCCATATTGGTTCTGTGTTGCAGGAAAACATAGATTCTTTATCCCTGAGTGGTTCTGTAAATACTAATTTGTAGTTGCAAAAATGTCTACTAATATTAATGGTTCACTGAAGAGTCTTCTAAATTACAGGTCTGATTTTGGTTCTCTTAGAAGTTAACACTTCATTAATGAACTGTGAATAAGTTACCAGCTTCCAAAATTAAAAGTAAAGGTTGGATTTCTTATATTTCAAAGTTAGCTTGGAAACAAATTGGCATTTGAGCATAAGTGATAAAAAGAATTACATTATATCATCATCATCATCATCATCATCATCATCATCATCATCATAGTATGTGTGTACAGAAATCGTGTATTAACGAAAGAATTTTAAGTTATTAATTGCTTACTAATACAGACAGTCAACAATGGGCATATGGTACAGACGTCTAGAAGTGAAATTGATGACTTAATTCTCTTTAATTTGGGACTCCACTTGCATTGACACTCTAGCTCCATCTCACTTGCCGAATACCTCCAGACGCGCAGCATCTGCGGCTGAATTAGCCATGCAGAAGGTCAATAAATATGCTCATCTTTTAGACAATTATATCTTTGTCCTCTTTGCTGTGGAGACCTTCGGTCCTTGGAGTCATGACGCTAAAGTTTTGGTATCTCAAATTGGCCAAATTTTGATCTCCATTACTGGTGATCGTCGTTGCACTACTTCTTTGCGTCAACGTTTAAGTATTGCTATTCAACGTGGAAATGCAATGAGCGTTTTGGGTACTCTTCCCGAGTCCAGCCCTTTGGACGAACTCTTTCTCCTGTAAAATTTATTATAAAAAAAAATTCTCGAGGATAGTCGGCTGTTTTCAGAACCAATTGTTAGATTACCGAGATTTAATCTGACAGCATTTGTTATGTTGGTATGGACTATAGCAGGGGCATGCGGTGTAATTTTTGTGTGGGTAAGCTCTAAAGTTTACTTATTGACATTTCTTTTATACATATTAATCATGACTTATGAAACTTTCAGCTTTTCTCAAAACCTATATATATAGGGTGATTCACGAGGATTTACCGTCCCTTACGGAGCTTATTTTTAGCTTCACAAAAATAGCCAATTAAAGAAATGGCACTTCTGAATAGTTCATTATCTATTTGTAATATTTTTTACCCGTAAAACTAAAGAAAAAAGGTATTTTACTAACAACTTCAAATGAATGTAACTCTGAAAATATTGCGATTAGAACAAACGTTTATATTACTTTTTTCTCAGAATGTCTTCGGAAATAAGCTCCATCATATTTTGCAAGGTAATTGAGCGCACCTAAATATACTCCTTTGTTAACTGCCTCTTCTGACTCACAATGACCACGAAATGGCAATTCATGCATGGCTAGAAAACAGACTGTATCAATTAACCTCTCCAATATTTCCCTGTTCTTTCGCACCATTTCATTGTGTTGCTCGACACTGACACGAAATTGTGAATCTAACTGTACGTCTATTCGAGATGATCCAAATTACTTAAATTGTAAAACACTAAAAATATGAGCCTGTGACTTTTCATGTTTATTAATGACATTTTGCAGATTGTTCAGATTATCATAACCATTTTTAGACCAAACTGTTTCTTCTTTAGAAAACATAAGACAGGGCCAGCAAAAGAGTTTATTTAATTTTGCACTTCCTGCAACCCACTGAGTTTTCTGATATTGGGACGCATGAAAATGTCGAGTATATTCTTTTCCTTTCTCTTTATGAGCTGCAAAAAGCGTTGGCATTTCAGGACATGGTCGATCACTTTGTATTATGTTTAATTTTTCATGTAAAGAATGTAGTCGAAATGTGTGTTTCAATAATTGTTCGATAGGACATAACGAATCGCCCATTCTTAATCAATACCGTATTTAGTTTATACATAGAAAACTACGACATAAATTGAGGGGTTTGCCGGAAAAAGGGCGTATACGTCAATATGGCGAATTGAGATACATGCAATCTAAGATTTTAAAACGCACCTGAATAAAATGTTATACACGCACGCAGCCCTGTCCTGCAGGTATGTACAGTACAATCAAAACGAAATTTCGCTACTATAATTAGCGAATTATTCACTACATTTTAAACCGTTTTCCCAAAGAAGGGCATATAGGTCTATCCGCCTTTCTTCCGGCAAAGCCCTCAATTGTCACTCACAAAGCAACAAAATCCTCAAATAACTGAGAGATCCTTAACACTATCTCAATTGACAAACAAATCGCATGTTTCACACACACTGCCAAATTCAACAATCAACACTAGTATTCTTCTGCAGGAACTTAACAAGCCAGGACAAGCGATAATCCTAGCGCTTATTCTTGCTGTGTACGGGCGTATAGGCAATACAGTCGTATACGAGGAAATTTTCCCTCCTTGTCTACTGTCCGCGCATGCGCCAGCACTGTAAAATGAGGCTAAAGACAAGCTGTGAACGAAGAGCTGCCTTACTGCAGAAATGTAGTTAATGCAGAACATTTATATATGAAGTGCAGAATACACTTCATTAAAGATGTTCATCTATAAGTTGAATGAGATAAAATTGATACATTAATTTGAAGTGTGTTTACTAGGGTATGCTGTGCTTACCCCGCTTGCCCTAAATGCACGCCCCTGGACTATAGAAGAATGCGTTAATGCACATTTTACATTCGATTGGACATTTATGATGCCATCTTTTGTGGAGGTTGTGTGATTATAGCCAGTGACGTTACCTCACTCGAAATAAGAGAGTTAAATGGTTAATGGAACGATAACTAACAGTTTGTTGATTGTTATTTAAGCAGTGCTGTATTATTTAGATTGTATGATAAGTTCACACCCTCTAAGGATTTCTACATAGACCTACTTTGCTATCTCATTTTTGACGATCATTTGTCGTACTTACAATGTTGTTTACATGCCTCGAAAGTTGACAATATCACACTTGGTTGCTATATATTCCCGATTTACCACGCAAATCATCTGTAGCTGCATTTAGATTGGCAACAGGTCATGACTGTTTGGCCAAGCATCTGCATAGAATTGGAATATATCAGTCCCCTAACTGTCCATTGTGCAACTCATATCAAGAAATGGATTCAGAACACCTCAAAATCTGTGCGTCAGTGGCTGATCATGACAATATGTTTGAAAAATATTGGAGTGCAAGAGGTCAAATGACTTTATTGTCAAACGCCTGGCATTAGAAAACAACATATAAAAAATGGGAGTAAAATGATAACAAAGGGAATCTTTATTTAGAAAAATTAAATGTGATACCTAGTACAATTTTCGCAGTTATTGAACGTTACTGGAACAGTATTGTCCATTTTTCTTAACTTCAAATTATCACAAAACTATTCAGTCAAATATGTGTAACTTTCAAGCATTCAGATTTTAACTACCTGAATAAACACTGTATTAATTAATTATACTTCTGAACCATCTAGTTTGGAGTTTGATGATGATCGAACATTGACAGAGCCAGAAAGTCAGGCATTTATATTGATGTGTCTACAGAGTGCAACAGTTATTCTAATTGATTCCAACAATGAAAGAAAAGCAGACAAATGGATTCCCCTTCCCTATTTCATTCTGTTCTAACGAAAACATTTTGTCTTTTTAGACAAGGAGACTGGAAAACTTCGTAGGTAATATCAGTTAAAAAAATAATAATTTTATCATGTTTTTATTTAACTCCAAATATTTTAATGTTTAATCCTTCATAAAACAACTTATAAAAATTACCATTATTGTATTTGCGGCCCCCCATTAAGTGCTCTTTGTCCCTCAGAGGGCTGCAGACCTCCAGTTGAGAATCATTGGAAATATTTGCACACAGTGGCGCCAATTTATATGGGCCCGAACCCACCCAATAATAATAATTTATTTTTTATTTTATTTTATTGGGTTATTTTACAATGCTGTATCAACATCTAGGTTATTTAGCGTCTGAATGAAATGAAGGTGATAATGCCGGTGAAATGAGTCCAGGGTCCAGCACCGAAAGTTACCCAGCATTTGCTCTTATTGGGTTGAGGGAAAACACCGGAAAAAACCTCAACCATGTAACTTGCCCCGACCGGAATTCGAACCTGGGCCGCCTGGTTTCGCAGCCAGACGCACTGACCGTTACTCCACAGGTGTGGATCCCAATAATAATAATAATAATAATAATAATTATTATTATTATTATTATTATTATTATTATTATTATTATTATTAGGCCTACTGTTATTTATTTTAACTTACAACAATGTTTTCCAAACATTGGCGCCACTGCTTGCACAAACTGAGATTAGCTGATAATAGGTGTTTGTAAGAAAGTGAATTAGCAGAACATGTACTCTTCCACTTACCTCTTCTCACCGTGACCCTCTGCAATCCACTCTAACCCAATTCGGATTCAGAGTTAGAATTGTAGAGTTAACATTTAAATCGAAAGTAATTTTGGATAAGGTCACAGTTGGTAAAATCACTGGGCTCCTGCCTCAAATAGTGTTATAAATTTAGGTAATATTTTGAGTCTTTGGTGAGATGGTTGATGTAGCAGCAACCTTGTCTTGTCAGTAGCTTATTTTTTCCATTGTTTCGTAAATTTTGTGTAAGTTCAATCAGATAAAATTGTGTTCATTGTTATAGAGACAGGAATTGTAGATTCTGTTCCCCAAAATATTGACTGCGAATGTAGAGCCCTGGTAGGAAGTTACAGTCAATGATCTTGTAATGTACAGTTTTTTTTTAAAACAGAAAATTTTTTATAGGAAAAACGTGAAGAAAGGGAGCGCATTGCTCGTGTGGGTGACTGGTCAGAGCACATCAGTTCATCAGGGAAGAAGTACTATTACAACTGCAAGACGGAAGTATCACAATGGGAGAAGCCACGGGAATGGATGGATCGTGAACGCATTCGAGACAAGGCAAGGGACAGGGAGGTGGATAGAAACTACAGCAGCAGTTCCAGTCGTTCCTGTGAGTGTCACATGTACAGTAATAAGTGTTATTGCGGATGCAGAAAGCATGGAACTGGTACTGTAACTGCTGTAATTGTTACAGCACACGATAAACATTCCAACTCACGGCCCTCAATAAGCAATTCACGGGACCCCGCACCAAAGTCAACATCTTCACGGCAGACAGACAAAAGGGATGTATACTGGAACAACCAGTCAAGTGGCAGCAGAGACGACAGCGATCCTCATGATAGAAGAAAACATCTTGACGGTAAGACAATTCATATTTTAATTGCTTGCAATTTATACTAATACTACTGGCTTGTGCAGCAAATGCTGCAAACTAAGTTCGTTAGACGTTCAAATAACAATTTTTCAGATTTATTTTCAATGAAAAATACCAGACATTTTGAAAGTTATTTGCTTCCATAATAATGAAACATATTCCCTCTGAATGTTTTTTTCTTATGCCGAATACTTTTTCTTGAACCTATCCACCTTCAGTTTTTGAGTTTCAATGCGAAAACGCAAGTAAAAATGTCAGGACGATCAGTGGGTTTTTCATGTGGGAGTAAAGCAATGGCTATTTCAGGTCATTGTGGATTGTAGGTGAAAGTTAAAAAAAAGTCAGGCTTGCTGTGCTTTCGAACAATAGACGTAGCATCTTGGTATAGCTGCTGCATGTAGAGCTTGAAATGTAAAGGGTAAAATCATTTTATCTGCTAAGAGATCTTGCTGAAATGATCGGGAGACTACAAAATTTTCTAGACCTCTTATTTTATCAGTAATACCGTCTTTTATTAGGAACTTTAATTTTTGCGCTCTCTCAAGCCAATGCTGAATCTACACCACACTGCCATTAAATATATGAAAAAGACCCAACCCCACTTGATTAATAACTATAAAAATATTTGATTTTTAATAATAATATTATCTTACGCACGTTTTGTAGTTATATATTAACATCATGGTATTAACTATAATAATAATTAATTTCCAATGATAATGTCATCAAATCACCTCAAGTTTTGTAGATTTTAATATCCAATACACAGCTGTACTCAGAAAATTACACACCACAGAATCAGACCTGTGAATTATTTTAAGTCTTGAAGCTTTCAATAACTAATTGAATTTGAACTCTAAATATGTCCAGCAATCCTGGAGGACATGGCCTTAGTGTAATAGCCTATTGTTTATTGTAGTGTGTGTTTTGTTCTATTTTGAAATGCAATTAGGTCTCAAATCTGACGGAAGATGGATTTTGGAAAATAGGAAAATTATAATAAGCCTCGGAATAGGATTGATTCTCTGGCACGACCACAGCAAAGGAATAAGGTTTTGAGATTTGGCACTTGTACGTATGGCTGTGAAACTTAGACTCTCACTCTGAGAGAGGAACATAGGTTAAGGGTGTTTGAGAATAAGGTGCTTAGGAAAATATTTGGGGCTAAGCGGGATGAAGTTACAGGAGAATGGAGAAAGTTACACAATGCAGAACTGCACGCATTGTATTCTTCACCTGACATAACTAGGAACATTAAATCCAGATGTTTGAGATGGGCAGGGCATGTAGCACATATGGGCAAATCCAGAAATGCGTATAGAGTGTTAGTTGGGAGAACGGAGGGAAAAGACCTTTAGGGAGGCCGAGACGTAGCTGGGAGGATAATATTAAAATGGATTTGAGGGAGGTGGGGTATGATGATAGAGACTGGATTAATCTTGCACAGGATAGGGACCGCTGGCGGGCTTATGTGAGGGCGGCAATGAACCTTCGGGTTCCTTAAAAGCCATTTGTAAGTAAGTAAGTAAGGAAAATTATGTAGGAAAACTGACATTTCACTGAAAAATTATATATTTTTTAAAAACTTTGAGTTCCAAGCTTCAAAATGAGGGGTCATTTATTAAAATCCGTTAGCCATTTTGCCATAATTTCCATTACCAGTTCAAATTATATATATAGATTTTCAGTAATCTATGGCTGTACAGTCCTTGTGAGTCCTGACCTACTGTAGATGTTCTTGCACCATAACAGATATGCAGTATACATAGGCTGCAGTATTCGGTTACACAAGGTCAGCACCAATAAAGAAGATACATTACATGCTCGAATATACACGTACATTTATATACGTGCTTACTTGAACACATGCATTAATTTAATATATGGGATGTTTACAAATGCTTGAAGCAGTTTCATAAGATATGGGTACACATGTGGTGTTACAAATACAGTAGAACCCCTTTTTAACGAATCTCTTAGGGATTACTTCCCCCACCCCCTAAAATGAGAAGAAAAGGCTAAAATAACTAGTACTAATCTGTGTCCTATTCAAAACATAATTATTTCATTAGGCCTACAATTATTATTTACTCCCCCTCCCCCCACATTGGGACTGTTATTTCTCCGGACACACCGCAGCCTTAGGCTTATTGTGCTACCTATGTTAATTTAATACCGATTCATCAGCTCTGTTTTCTTAATTAAGGTGTACAGTCCAGATATGTAGAGTGATTTATATAGAACTGACACATTTCTTTCATTAATTGTTTCAAAACGAATTGTGCTAGCGACAACTTATTATACCTAAAATGTAGAGGAATTTTGGGAGATTATTTACCTCTATAGCAAATGTTGAAAATGTCCTCCATCCTGCATAACGCACAACTCAACACGTCATTCCATGTTACTGGCCACTCGTTGGAGGACTCTGTTGTTAGCTTGAATCTCCTGTGTGATGTTGTGCTTCAGATCATCCAATGTCTGAGGACGTGTGGCGTAAACCCTGTCTTTTAAGTAACCCCATAGAAAGAAGTCCGGCGTTGTCAAATCCGGAGATCTCAGTGGCCACAGGTTCCTGGAAATTATTCGGTCGTCACATAACCGGATAAATGGAACCATGCTTCATCTGTGAACCATGTGATGGACAATATGGCAGGATTTTGCACAATGAACGTCTGAAACCAACGACAATAATTCAATCTTTTATCCTTATCTGGTTCCTGTAACCCTATATGGCTTTAGGCTCTCTGACACATTGAGTAGATGTACTCTGTCTCCTGTGACAAACGTCTTAATGATTTTTTGGGTGACTGCTCCAGTCGTGCTCTTACGTCAACAACAACCGTGGGAAGCCTAGATGAACGATGCTTGCCTTTTTCACTCACCAGAGATCCAGTTGTTTCCAATTTGTTTACCAGTCCCAGTATTGTGTTTCTTTTGGGAGGATTGCGAACACCAAATTCTCTCTGGTATGCCCTTTGAGTTGCTGTAATTGAATTCGTAATCCAGTATTGCTTCACAAGGAAGAGTCGTTGATTTAATGTGTACTGCATTTTCACGTTGATACAAAATGTCGAAAACAGCTGCCAACAATAGGAATAAAACATAAACATCTGCGCATCTAGTGACAAGGAATCGAAACTCCAGAACATTCTGCTTAATTTGGTGCTAAAATTGGGTCATTGAATGAATTTCCAACGGAATAAAGAAAGAAATGTGTCAGTTCTATATAAATCACTCTGTAGAACTAGGTTCAAAGTCTTTTAGTGCTAGAGATTCATTATTTACAATACATTTCATTCAAATATTTTCTAACTCTTCAAATGGTGGGGCATGAATGTTTTTTCTTTTTTCGTTGAACTCTAACTACACTGAAACTCGGCACTGATTAATTCAGTATGAAATCAATATATTTTTTTTTAAATAAACTATAAATTCTATATTAAAGATTTAGAGCAGAGATAGTCAATTAATTGTATGTGGAGTTGTCTCAAGGAGTATGCATCCCACTGACTAGACATGTAAAAATGCTGACACATTTGTTTTATTATACTTGTTGATAATTAATGTAGTTTACAGTACATATTTTCTTTTACAACGCCAACTTTATATTTTTTCATGCTTCAATAACATTTTAAATGATTTATTAATAATTATTGCTATTGCATCAATAACTACTATATATATAATAATAATAATAATAATAATAATAATAATAATAATAATAATAATAACAACAACCTATTTTGCATAGAACATCAATCATATTCTTTTCTTATTTCTTATATAATTGCAATGCAGTTTAGAAAGTAAATTTGGGGGGGGGGGGAGTACGCTAGCAAAAGAGTTTGAGTATCACCAATTTAGAGTATGTTGTTCACATGGAGAAAATATACATCCATGCAAAATTTCCTTCAAATATCTCGAGAACGTTTTGAGTCATCAGATAAATGCTGTCCTGCGCTAAATAAAATACTCTACAAATTTTCATAATTATAAAAGAAAACTACGTGTTAGGCTTTGAAAAAACATTAAAATTGCTTAATGATGTACAGATAGTGTATGTTAAGCATTTCCGTTTTTATTTCCAAAGGACCCATACTTAGATTCCGAGAAAAAAATTGAAATGTAGTAAAATTATACTAGTGGAAGGTGTAGCTCCCTCCTTAATTTTTAAGTTATGTCAACAATTTCTGCATTCCAAGTGAACAAACAGAACATGCCTGTACATTTTCAGGAAGTCATATTTGTAGATGTTGGGCAAATGGCTAATTCCAGAATTGAACATCTTGGTGATGAGCCTGCATAGTTCATGCAAATTGCTATAGCATTGTGCTATTGGATGGGCAGTAATTTTCTCCATTGAATTGTTGCAGAAGTCCTGTCAAAGGGGCTCCACACTTTCTGAACTTGAATCCTATGGACTTAGTTTTTTGGGGATATGTTAGACTAGTCCATACCTGTGCGCTTCGCTGCACTTCTTAGGATTAAATATTGACAGATCTAAGTACACTTTTGTAATTATTTAGTGAGTAATAGCTTTTGTATGTTGTAAGTCGTTTGCTCCCGAATCATTTTGAAAGTTGTATTTAAAACTATGAACTTACCTGTTATTATCATACAATACTTCCTGGAGCTGTTCAGTCAACTCTACTTTTAAAATTGATACTATCCGGTCGGGGCACTTTATCTGGTTGAGGTTTTTTCCGGGGTTTTCCCTCAACTCAATATGAGCAAATACTGCGTAATTATCGGTGCTGGAACCCAGACTCATTTCACCATCATTATCGCCTTCATCTCATTCAGACGCTAAATAACCTAAGATGTTGATACAGCGTCGTAAAATAACCTACTAAAAAAAGGTTTTTCCCATTGTGGAATCCTGGGAAACGAGAATGCGGATGCTTTAGCAAAGAAGGGCAGCACTGCTACTTACAGACCTGTTACTAAATCTACATATTACTCTGTGAAAAGATTTATTAAATCTACATACTTAGACTTCAACAAACAAAATTTGATAACACAATCTCAAGGAAAAAAATGGAACTCTCTGCATCAAAATCCACAGTTAATTCCCTATTTACCACGCAAATCGTCTGTAGCTGCATTTAGATTGGCAACAGGCCATGATTGTTTGGCCAAACATCTGCATAGAATTGGAATATATCAGTCCCCTAACTGCCCATTGTGCAACTCAAACCAAGAAATGGATTCGGAACACCTCAAAATCTGTGCTTCAGTGGCTGGCCATGATAATGTCTTTGAAAAATATTGGAGTGCAAGAGGTCAAATGACTTTATTGTCAAACGCCTGCATTAGAAAACAACAACAACAAAAATATTGATACTATATCCGATCTAATAGGCAATTGATCAGCATCTGAAATGAAATATACTTGTATGAACTGAAGGCTTACTCTCAGCTGGAAGAAGATTTCCAATTATATGTGGTAAATCAATAAACATTTCCGTTTATTCTTGCCATTTTGTCCAGTGATTAGCACGAATAATTGAGAGTTTGCTGTATTAATAATTGAGGACCGTTTTTGCAAAACTTGCTAACTGCAAAATTGAGATTTTGATGGATTTGTTAACATAAGATAGACCCCAAATGATGTTCAAAGCGTCTTAGTAAAATTGGGTTATTTCTCTTCATTGTAATGTGTCAAAGTGTGATCATTTTTTCAAAACTTGCTTCCTGCTATAAGTGAGAGATACAGCAAAACTTGGTTACTATAGTGTTTTGTCTCTCCTGTAAATTTAGTTTTTTTCAGTTAGCAAGTTTTGCAAAAACGGTCCTCAATTTACGACTATCACATGCTCACAATATGCAGTAATAACCATAGCATCCTGTAAATTACATTGCCCAACTAAAGAAAATCATTAAAATCTTACAAAACACTAGACTTAAAAAAACCGACGTTGCTATGAATGGCCCTAATATAGCAGTGTTTATCTCTTACGCCTTAGTCCCCACTGTCATCTGTATTGAGAATGAAAACAATCTTCTGCAATCTTGCAAATGGCAGTTATAATGTGAATGTAATAGTAATAGAGAAAAACAATTTGAATTGTCTATGGGTCATTTGCAAAATCTGTATAACAAATGGACGATTGAGAACATCAAAATTAAAGTACTATATAGTGCATATTCTGCATGTATTAATGTAGTGCAATGTCTCTGCCATAGTAATCAGCCACTGTAAACTCACCTTGCTTTACAACACTGTTTTGAATGATGTAACAGACATGACGGAGTAACAGATCTGACAGGTAACAGACATGCCAAAGCAAACATAAGCATGTGCTAACCTAAAATTTTTTTGCTTAAAAATCTTCAAAATAGCAACTTAATTACTGCACACGTGCACTATTATGTCCTCTTGATCTTGACTTTATATGTTGTTATTTGTGGAAAACACAACACAGACAGATCTGACAGAGTAAAAATGCATGCTTAGACTAAAACATAAAGCGAGAGTATGAGACACAAACTCGCCAAATCAAAATGGGTGAACATAGCAGTACAATCAAAATGGTCTTTGTGCATCATCCTGGCTTGTGCTGACATCTGTGGGTTTTCTTTTTCAACTGTGTATCCATAGGAACAGAATGGTGTAACAGACCTGACTGACTTACTGGACTAGAATAATTATGCAATAATATTTAAGGAAATATAAACTCAGACATAAATGAAGAAGTTTTGATAATATCAAATGTTTCTTTGATTTTTTTCTCAATTACATTATTAAACAAACCTTTATCTGGACATAATCATGCTCCATTTTAAAAACTTAACTAGTATGAACATAGCAGTTTAGCTGTTATAATCCGACCATCGGATCTGTGCCCCTGTAAGATATGCGAACTGAACCTTAATTCCTTTTCAGCCTCTGCAATTCATTTCTCCCCCTGTATTCCTATTTCTCTCTTTTCTATCCCTCTCTCTTTCTCTCCCCCACTACTCACAATTTTTAACCTTCTTGCGGGACAGTTTATTTGCACTTGCAGTCCAGTGTTGTCAACTCAACATGAATACTGTAGCACGGAGTGGTGAAAGAAATATTATTAAGCAAGTAATAGCGTTTTGCATAAGTCAATCAGCGTCATTAGACCTACTTAAATTAAATTATGAATAAGTAATAATTAACCTTACAGTATTATAAGCAATATTCAAGAGACATGACACTGTTTGACGGAAGTTTGGCAACATCCGTATTCGGCAAGTTTCGTGGCATGCTGTTTGACGTAGTGGGAGAGAAACGGGTGGAATGGGGTGAGTAGAGGCGTTAACTTTTCCAAGAACGACGACAGCACTGAAGGGGCATAGATCCGATGGTCCGACAACACTATGAGAATTTTATTTTATTCTCGTGAAATATTTCACATGAGGGAAATAATTCTTGTGACGTTTACTACATTAGTATTGAAACTACTCACTGTTAGGAATTTATAACTCTATCGTTATAAATGCAATAATGGGAAGGGTAAGAATTGACGGACGTCATTTGTTATACAAATTCTGAAATGGCCTCTTTATATGAAGTGGGATGACTAAATAATAATAATAATAATAATAATAATAATAATAATAATAATAATAATGTATTTTCCATTTTCAGGCGAGTCTCAGGCACAAGATATGGACATCTCCCCAGGTGACAGCACCCCCACCTCTGAGACATCTTACACCCACACTCCCACAGGAAGTGGATCATCTCACCAGCAGCAGCAGCAGCCACAGTCACAGCCCCAGCAGCAGTCACAGCCGCAAGTGCCACCGCAGGTGTCGTCAGAGCATCACAACTCCACCTCGTCGGGGCCCGGCCCAGTGTTGCTTGCAGCTGCCCTTCCTCGCCTAGCATCTCACCCTCACATCCCCACCCCCACCAGCACCACTTCCCTGGCTTCCGGGAGGAATCTATACCAACCACCCGGTAAGTCCACAGTGCAGCAAATCCCTTCCCCTGGTCAACAGTCCTCGACATCTACAACCCCTGCCATGGTCCCCGCACCTCTCCAGGGCTCTGTAGCAGCTCCTGGCCCCGGCCCGGGACCTCCTGTGACTTTGGCCAGCTTACCACGGCTACTTTCTCAGATAACGGGTGCCAAGAATCTGGAACAGTCAGAGTTGTCGCCCCAAAAAGCCCTACAGACCATTCAGACTGCCCTGCTCCTCTCGAGACAGGTGTCTCTCGAACCTGGCGCTGTAGGGACGGGGGCGGGGGGGTCGAGTGCTGGTCTGAACAACCAGCACCCTTCTCAAGTTTCGTCTTTACAACCACTAAAAGTGGACACAAGTAACACCACGTCAATAGGAGAGGGACCCCCCACACCAACACATTCGGAAAGCCAGGACTGCGTGGATGCAAGGAAATGTGAGTAGAATCTCTTTGTATGTTTATTATTCATACAGACCGAGCACAGTATTATATCTTATAGTAAGCTTATTTATAAGAAGGCATGGCATGGCAGCCTGGAGAATATTTTCTCAACTTTTTTACAGAAAAGTGAAATTTTCAGATATGTACTTTTGATAGAATATTTTCTCAACTTTTTTACAGAAAAGTGAAATTTTCAGATATGTACGTTTGATGTGCTTACCATTCCTTTTGTCGTAGGAATAGTTGTTGAAGTGCGTGTAGTCGCTCTTCTGTAGATAGCATGATTCAACTATGTGGTGCCATCTGTTGATTTTAGCTATGTAGGCTCGAGGCCCATTGAAGTCCCGCAAGAGTGCCCCTTCACTCTCCAAGTAGTGTACTACACCTCCTCAAACTGGTGCCAACTGTACACCAGCTACAGTATTATTGATAAGTGACAAGTTCTTAAATACAATGATACAAAACTCTCGTGTTTTAATATCATATTGGAACTAAAATAACTTTTGTATCACTCCTGACATAATTTTTATAGCACTTTTGTTTTATGCCTTCCCAAACTGATCAGACTGTGTATTAACAGACACTATTGAAATGGAGAATTATGGTGAAATGATGAAGAGAAACAGGAGGGTTTATAAAAATACAAGTCATGCACCTCACTTCTTTCAGAAGCCATTCTTCTCATTCTGTAATTTCCTTTGGTACTGTTAAAAAAGTATTTAATGTTGCTAACGACCACTTACAAATCAGCACACACTTCACAAAATGCATTGTCTAGTTCTTGTGACTAAATTCTTTATTATTACATTTCATAATCTAGTGAACCAAGCTTGGAAACATTGTTAACCAACATCACATCCAACTGTACTCAGTGCCAGTCTTTACTTTTAATACATATAAATCCAGACTGTATTAATATTCCTGCTAGTACAGTGAAACCTGTTCAAGACGGAAGTGACATGGTCCTAATTTTTTTTCCATTGTGGACAGGTTTCCGTATTATTCAGGTGTGACATTAAAATGGAATATTTTATCATTCATATACATGCAAACAAAATGGCATGCCGCAAATTGCAAGAAATACAAAATATTCCATTTAACACTAATCACATTAAATCAGCTTTCTGTCGCTTATTCCATTGGTGAATCATCTTGATTAATATCTCATTTTCTGTATAAATATTATCTTAACTCACTCATTAGTCATTAAACATTACTAAAGTTTACTAATCTCATTCTATTTAATATCTAACACTATACTCGAATACTATACTGCATATCACCGCACATTATTAATTAATTGGACTAAGAGCCATCTATTAGAAGCCTTGAATTCTTGTTTATTTAATTTCTTTCCCAGTTCAATAGCTTGCTTTGCAGAACAGATCCAGAAATTGGCTTGTTCTTTGAAAGGTCATGAAGCACTCACTCTCACAACAGTTCATTTATTTTCACATAAACAGTTGCTTTCTGGTTTCTTTTTTGTCACCAATATCGACCGCAAGCCACACACTCATTATGATCTTTAATTTTCAAAGTGTCACACCTGAGTTTTCCACTGAACTTCAACATTAATTCACATAGACTTTGTTTCTAATTTTCCTTTATCTCGATAACTTTTACTTCATTACTTAATGTTAATGCCACATTTTATGCAACTTTTTTTTTTTTTTTACCTGGAAATCACTACACTTGCGCTCTATTTAGCTACAACAGTACACGGGTGTGAAGCATTGAAAATCTTTGAAGGGACTCGTCTGCCTAGTCAACAGGGTAATAAAATTTATGACCGACAGGCCAACATACCCTCGTACCCTCTAAAATTTTGCAAAGAAAACTTGTTTTTTTCTTAGTGACCTATATATTTCGTATATTCCTTGAAATTACACGCTGTTTCAAAATACAGTTACAAAATATAGTGTGCCCAACATATTGTTTCCATTTTGAACAGTAGCAGACAGTTTCCGTTTCCGTGTTGGAGAGTTTCCGTTTTATTCAGGAAAAATTACACATAATACATACAAATTTTGCCGGGACCAATAAATTGTTCCGAAATAGACAGGATTCCGGATTATTCAGGTTCCGATTTGAACAGGTTTCACTGTGTATAATTTTGCAACAAAACTGAATAATAATTTTCTTTATTTTGAAAATCGTTGAATATCATTTAATCTTCTCTTTGTAGCACACTTCTACTCGAAAACCACTGTATAGATAACAAGAAAAAACATGTAATTTCTTATCATGTCACTGAGTGACATATCTCTCTCGACACACTTACAGTATGTATATGTTGCACTTTTATCTGGAGCTGCAATCTGACTTTCTCTGCGTTTTTCCTCGCCATTTGCAACAGTGCTGCATGATTGATACACAAACCTCTGACTCAGACTTTAGTAATGTTCATTACTAAACCTACAAGAATGGTGAATGGTACTGTCAGACATTTCGTCACAACCATGTGAATTATGAGGCTCCATTGCAGGAGGTTATGTGATAACGAAAACATTAAAGAAATATGTCCAGTCGAAGTCTGAGTCTGTACACAGACATCACCAAGTAATTGATACAAGCTCTGATTCCACAGTCCTTCTTTAGACATCAAATTTAAATTTAGGCTGTAATAGACCTGATTTCGTCACATCTAGTAGTCCTTCCTGAAGGTCTTTCTTCTCGTCTCTAAACTTTTGATTTGTATTCTAAGTGTTCTGTTTTTTTCATCCTCAAAACGTCAAATGCAACTGTTTTTTATTTATTATTATTTTTTTTACATCAAGATGTTTGTAAGGTCTTCCTTGTCTATAAGCTTTTGGTTTGCATTCTAGGCATTTGCTTCTCTTCATCCTCAAAACATGTCAAATGCAATTGTTTTTGTATTTGCTGCCAGTAGGCTTTCCTAAAGGTCTTCCTTCTCATCCGTAAGGGCTATTCCATATGAAATCGATCAGTAAAAAACCTCGCATTTTTTTAATACTCTAATTTTTTCCCTATTTATACAAGATGCTGAGGACAGTGCATTTTCAAAAATATACTATTGAAAGTCAAACGGTTTTCCTACTACTGAGCGACAAATTTAGCGTATTTTATAAAAACAAGCCTCTTTCAGCGTTCAGAACTCTGGAACCATTTACTGCAGAACATTGAATGGGAGCTCATTTTGAAGCTGACATTTGGTAGGTTATGATAAGAAGTAATCCTTATTTTTATTGTATATAGAGAGACAGATAATCTGATTTTACTTACTTTTAGGCCTTTTGCCCATTTGTAGAAATGTGAAAAAAATTGAGAAAAAACTTGCAGTATTAAGAGGGATTCGGCATTGTTTGCTTAGTGGCTCGGCAATAAGTTTCGAGGGTATTAAATAAATTATTTTCACACGCCTGGACTTGAACGGCCCAGTACAGAAAGCACTGGCCGAGAGCTAAAGATAAGCGAGCGTTGGGCGTCATTTTACTCCTGTGTTTATGAAAACTTGTGATAAAGCTAGCCCAGCTATGCACTACTAGACGAAACTTCACGTGTTTGTCTCCTGGCCTTGCTTGTCTGGGCTAAATCCCGCCTCACAGTCAGCTGGTTACTTCACGCGAATACTATTTATTTTCTTTATTTGATATTTTCAATATTTTCTTATCAACGGTGCACCAGTAAAAAATATTTATTTGTACTTTAACCCTTTCTTACCTATAGATACCATATGGCACTAATTAACTTTATAGCATTTATATACTTGTGTGTTACATATGAAGGTAAATTTTGCTGGATAACTTCTATTTCAATACATTTTCATCAATATAGTTTTGTTTCAAATGTTGCCACTCCCGTAACTTGGTCACTGAATTGGTCCTAATACAGCTATTTGTTTCAACATGGATTGCTTGTAAATTTAATTTGGGTTAGAAAGGGTTAAATGCGGAATCTAACCATATATTTTAAAAATATTTTTCGTGGGCAAAGGCGTCTTAATGAAGAAAAATCTAAATTTCTCCACTTCCATAAAAAGTAAGAAAAACTGTTTACATGTCAATATAAACTTTAATTTCTCAGTATCAAAATAAACCATGATTTTGATCATTGGGCGAAAGGGTTTCGGAGCCACAACAGTTTAAAGTTGCTAATTTTATGAAAATACGATAAATTTAAACATTTTAAATTTAAACACTATGAAGTTCTGATGCCTGAAACTTTGCACAAAGCATTGTATCACAGTTGTCAACGGACAGAAAAAGTTTCATTGTATTTAAAAATTGCAAGTTCAATTTTCTCTGTATTTCGGTTGATTTGAGATGGAATAGCCTGTAAGGTTTTGTTTTTTATTCTAGGTATTCTATTTTTGTTCTTCCTCAAAACATGTTAAATGTAACTTTTTGTGATTGCATCCAGTAATCTTTTCTAAAGGTCTTTCTCCTCGTCTGTAAGCTTATGTTTTCTGTTCTAAACATTCTGTTTTTGTTTATTCTCAAAACCTGTTAAATGCAACTGGTTTTGTATTTGCAACCAGTCTCTCTTCTAAAGGTCTTGGCAGGCAGAATTTGAGCATTTGGTTTACATTTTATGCATTCTGTCTTTCCCTGTTCTCGAAACTTGTCATATCAGTTGCTTCTACTTCTTCATTTTCTCATTGTTAGGGCAGCGGTCAGCAATTCATGCGGCAAGCCACAACTTATGTCATACTTATGCAAGGACAGTTCACTAATGCATCCCTCCACACGCACTCACTCCACTTAGGACAGGCAGAGTACATGTAACTGGCGATCAGCATGTCTGTTTCCAAACCATGAAAAACATAGAGAGTGCAGCAAAACGAATATTTGTGGAAGAATGGGAAGAGAAACTCTTTTATTGTGCACAGAAAGAAAATGTAACATGTTTGTTACTGTTCTAAACTACTATATTTAAAGGGTTTCATATTACCATCATAAAGAGACATAATACAAAACTCCATTGTCACGTGTACTTTGCCATAATATTAATAGGTCCTACTGATTGAGAAAGTGTTGCCAAATATCATTTTCTGATAAAACATTTTAAACTTTGCAAAGAAACCTAAATAAGCTAAAATTTTTCAGATTTAAAAAGTTCCCGAAAATTCACTACAATTCAAAATATCCACTCCTTAAGTAATTTTATGCTAGGTTTATTTCAATGTTCCACTCGATATACAGTATATATGTGAGCAATTTCTTTAACAAATTTAATGCGTTTCATATGACCCCACCTGTGTTGACATTCTGCCGCCCCTTGATGTAGGGTAAAAAAAATTGTGATGCTGTAAAGAAATGTATGTTTTCAACATGCTGGTATCGAAAAGTGGTTTTTGACATGTTGCATGCCTGTGTAGAGTGATATGTTCTGAACTGTTAGTCGAATTTTGATCGTGTTTGATATCTACAAGTGAATTTCTCTGCTTTTCAGTCTCATGTTTGTTTACTTCATCCAGCTATAGGACTGTACGTGTGCCAGCATTTACAAATAGTAGAGATACTTGTTTGTTGGTCACTTCTTGTAAATCTCCTCGTTTGTAATATTATTAATATTGTTCGTTATTTGCAGACTTCTTTTGCATGGATAAAACTTCATCATACATAACAGTAGGCTGACCAGATGTCCCCAGTTTTGAGTTACTGTCCCCAGGGAGCAAATGTCCCTGTTTTTGTCCCCGGAAATTACTTTTGTCCCCAGAAGCTTTGATTTTTTTTTTGCAATAACATTTTACTGGTACTGCTGGGATTCATGCACATTTTTGAACAGTTCTCAGTATCAGACAGAAGAACCAGTGAGCACAGTATGAGATATTCTGCACTCTTTGAGAAGAACATAGCATCTTTGTCTGTTTTTCAACATTTCAAAAAAAAAAAAATTCAATTTCATTTGAAAATCTTCTCAAAATAGTGTCATTAATCATGTGTATTCCAGTCAGTAATTCATCAGTTGACAGTTAAAAGACTTTTCTCCACAATGAACTCAATCGTGACTCATCAGAAGTCAAGAATGAAAGTTGAAACAGTTACAGCCTTGTTACACTTGAAAGCAAACTGTAATTTCTCATGTGAAGAACTTAGTATGAAGCTGTATGGGAATAAACGTATCCTTAAAAACATGCATTCTTCAGAGAAGTACTTGTAAAATGTGTTAAGAGTTCAGTGTGTACAATATTACAATATTATGTGAAAGACTTTCATGCATGTGTCAGTACTGAAATTGAATTCTTAGTGGCTATGATTATGTGTAGGAGTTAAGTGTGTTTATGCATTTATTTAAAAAAGATATTCTACAAATTTAGTGTGCAAAGTTCTATCATTGTATTTACTGTTACATATTGTATTTTATACAATATTTCAATGGAGAGTGACTAGGTAAGCATTTGTGGTTTTTCTTGAAATTGCCGATGTCCTCTGCTGGACATAAAAAATTTGGTCAGCCTACATAACAGCTGTAAAAATTTTAAATGATAACAATGGAATATTCTAATGACAAATCAGATTGTTAAACAGATGGTTGTTGACAACATTTTTACTTGTTTAACAAGCTGTTGAAATTAATGTGTTTCACCAATCTGTTGCACTGAAATGTTTATCTCTCTTGCTTATATGGAAATACACTTACACGTAACAAAGCTGTAAGAAGGTTAATGGTAAAAAAGAATGAACATTTTCCTTAAGACTCATTTCATTGCCTGTTAAATAGGTGACAATGGATGTTAACTTTTCAGTGATTTAACAGGCTGTTAGAAATAATGTATTCTGCCAATCTGTAGTGATAGTGTTTTATCCAACACAGCTTTCAACTGCAGAGGTTATTCAGTGCGAGCAAAATGGCTGGCGAATTTTGCATAGAGCATTCCATCACAGATAGGATAAATCTACGACATGGGGTCCACACCTGTGGAGTAACGGTCAGCGCATCTGGCCGCGAAACCAGGTGGCCCGGGTTCGAATCCCGGTCGGGGCAGGTTACCTGGTTGAGGTTTCTTCTGGGGTTTTCCCTCAACCCAATACGAGCAAATGCTGGGTAACTTTCGGTGCTGTACCCCGGAATCATTTCACCGGCATTATCACCTTCATTTCATTCAGACGCTAAATAACCTAGATGTTGATACAGCGTCGTAAAATAGCCCAATAAAATAAAATCTACGACATGGGACCCACAGCTTCCCTTTGTTCCTAGAGGAACATGGGTTAAGATTTTATTGCCCTTCAAAATCCATCACCTCGGGTAGATGTGAACCCAGGAATTTCGGGTTCAATAGCCCACTTTTTTGAATAGGTACTTGAGCTTTGTATCATCCTCATCTATGAACAGTGCACTGAATCTGTACTTTTTACCATTATAGGCGTTGCCCTTAGTTGAAAGACCTGCCCTTGGGATAAACACTAAATGAAAAATTAAATTATGTTTTATTTAACGACACTTGCAACTGCCGGTTATATCAGCATTGCCAGTGTGCTGGAATTTTGTCCCACAGGAGTTCTTTTACATGCCAGTAAATCTACAGACATGAGCCTGTTGCATTTAAGCTGGTATTGCTATTGCAACAGCAACATTAAGCACATTGGCATTTAGATCCAGTAACATATCCCTTAGTATCATCTCTTCTGCTAACAATGCCATATCATCAGCAAATCTTTTGCACTTTATTCTTTTTCCTCCTACTATCACCCCTCCCATGTTCTAAACACAGTTCTTCACTAAATTCTCCAATTAGATTTTGAATGGTTAAGTGATACAGTGCATCCTTGTCATACCCTCTCCTCATTCCACTTCCCTCTGACGTAATCCGTGGTAAGAATAAACATGAGTATATAGTATATACTGGACTTTTTTTAGTATATAGGCTACTCTTGTTAGTAAAAATAAAAACATTTGAGTACCTACTCATTTTTGATTACATACTCATAACATGGAAGCATAGTAGAATATTCTCAAGTGTCCATCTTGTACAGAATATATACTCATGCTTGATAAGAATAAAAGCTATTATATTCTCATATTTATAAGTTTGTTCTCATGTTATTCTGAGTATGGTTTGTAGCAGGCTCAATTCTGAATATTTGTTGATTTGTGTTCAGTTTAAAGTTAAATAAAAAAAAAAATGGCGGAATTTATGAACGATGTAGTACATCATGGAAAAATATAGAAAAAGACGTGAACTTCAGAAGCCTTTAATGCTTCACAAAAGTGAATGTGAAAAAGGTTAAACACATATTTGTTATTCATAAAAAACATAACCTATAAAAATATGAATGGCTATCAAATTATAAGGTTAGATTGTATTGTTAAATATAATTAACAATTACAGTTTATTTTGAAAAATTTGAAGTGCAAAATGCAATTACTTGTAACTTTAAATTGTATATATATAACTCTCTATAAAAAAAAATAGAATTAGCATAACTGGAATTCTAGAAATGGATTGTAATCTCTATCCAACATCCCGTAATGACGATCCCAGTACTATTTTCTTGTTTCCTGTTTATTAACGTCACTTATATGATTCACTCTCTCTTTCATGTTTATTTATTTATTCATTTATTTATTTATTTGTTTATTTAATTAATGTATTTTATTATTTAATTAATTTCTTAATTTATTTGTTTATTCACTTATTTGTTTGTTTGTTTATTTATGTATTTATTTATTTATTTATTTATTTATTTATTTATTTATTTATTTATTTATAAAAAGCAAAACACAAACCACTACAGCATGCGGATAGCATGTGAAAGTCTAAAAAAACTGAGCATCACGGTGCAATGTGGTCAAAGAGGATAGGTAACACGAGTACATACTAACTTTTAAACGATCAAGAAGGCTGTAGAAATGAGTATATATTCGCGTTAGGTAGAATGTCTTTATTCTTACGAATATGAGTATGTTCTAGTGGTTACGAGTATATAATCACAGGAAGTGCTCATACTCAAAAGTATAAACCTTGAGAAAGTACTTAAGCTTTATTCTTACTACCCAATATCTTCTCCTTCCTGATGTAAGGTTTACTGAATAGCTTCCTCTTTTTCCAATCTACGCCTATTTTTTCAGGATCTCCATAAGTCTATTTCCAGCCCATTCTTCAAAAGCCTTTTCCAGATTCACAGATACTACATACACTTCCTCATTCTTCTCTATTTGTCTTTCACCTATTGTTCGCAGCATTCCAATTGCATCTCTCGTATCTTTTTCTTTCCTGAAGCCAAACCTCTTCTTCCAACTGTTCTTCCATCTTAGAATATAAATGTCGATTCAGTATTCACAGGAGAATCTATGCCGAATGCGATATCAGTCTGCTAGTCCTGAACTCCTTACATTTCTTAGCATTGTTTTTGTTCGTGTTGTCAGCAACACTGTTTCCGTGAAATCTTAAGACCACACGCCTTTCTCATATGTTTCATTGCACAATGATCTGTAATGCTGATTTGTGTTCTCAGTGACGAGCCCACCCAGCAACTTGAGTTCGCTGCAGAACCTTGCACAGGCTGGAGTTGGAAGCTGCAGTTCTCTCCATGCTCTGCGTCCACAAGCTCCTCATCTCACTCCTACTTTGGCCAACCACTATCGAGATGATCTTGTCAATCATGTTCGAGGCTGGCCTGCTGACGCCTTAGAGAAACAGGTGAGTCTCTGGTAGACTGAAGTTGTGATTGAATGAAGGTACGGTCACAGTCGCTAACTTGTATAATTTAAGTTGTGTGTTCATCTGGGGAACAAAATCCCATCTGCACAAAAAAATAATGTATCCCCCTTTACCCGAACACCACAGAAATTCATTTTTTTTTTATGTTCCTTAGCATAGTTTCAAACAGGAGGGTTGCCAACAATGCTTACGAGAATATGCTATTTGTTATCATGAAGTATATAGGCGTTTTTCTAATTATAACTCTGTAATAAAAATGTTAATTTTTAATGCTAGTTAGGATAGAAAAATAAATAATAAACCTACTTGAACCAAGAGAGCACATATGGAATTTGCAAAAGCTGATTCCCACCGAAAAGTAAAATCAATCTTCTTAATATATCCAGCTGTTTGATGACAACATAAAGTCCACTATAGTCTATTCAGCTGTTTTTCACGAGAAATGAGGAGTATTTTGATCGGTGTTCATTATAGATGCCTGTTGCTAGTAGCCAGGGTTGGGGTGTAGTCAATATATAGTGCAGGGCTGTGTCTTCTGCAACTGGTACTGATGATTTTAATTTACTTCTTTTGTGGTTTATGGATGGACAAAAAATATAGTGAGACTGCGTTGCTGTTAATGCAGCTTACGTGGGTACCTCTTTGTTACTAACAGAAATTGCTAGTGCAGTGCATATTTCAGAAGACGATGTTTAAAAAATGCATTTTTTTTTTTTGTGTGCGTGTGCAGAGATTCACAGATTTATAGATGTTCCATGTCCATGGCATCTTCTTTATTGCACAATAAACATTTACCAGAGTCCAATAAGCCGATTCGATATAGATTGTTTTGTAAGACAATAAAGAAGGGTTAAAAAATAATAATGTTCCTAATACTCGCAAAAAGTTCTTATACCGTAACAGTAAGGCCTATTCATCCCCTTTATCGTAGATCTCAAAGGAGATCGTAACTTCAAATTGTTCTGTATTTCTGTTCTTTCTTTGTTCCAGCATCTTTTCCTTTTGTAGTTTAACGTTTTGTTCTCCCATTTTATAATTAAAAGAGGTGCTAAGTAAGCTATTGCCTGAGTTTCATAATCTAAAACTCTAATGCGAACACAACCACAAAATCTATTGAAGAGTAAACATGGAGATGGAAAGCTACAGCTACAAAAGTAGCGTTTTATGTGTGTGAACAGACTCGCAACCTCCAGTTGCAACTTTTGCAGTGCTTGGGTTGTGCAGCATGAAAAGCATACAGCGTGCTAGTTTTGACTTCTATGTGAACATGACGGGTTAGGGACAACTCGCCACAGAAAACTGGCCACAGAGGCAACTCGCCACATAATTGAAATTCGTATCAAAGACAATTCGCCACATAATTGAAATTCGTATCAAAGACATTTCGCCACACATTAAAATTCAAGGCAATACTCAAATTTGCAACAATTTTATGATATATTTCTATGGTAACACAAGACAAATCCAGAAGCTGTAAACTAATTCGGAACTATGGCGGAAGAAATTCGCTTCACAAAATCAGAAAGAGGCTCTGACAAATTAATATATCTTGGCTACATGTACACGAGACTTAGAAGAAATAAGAATGGAGTTGTTTGGCGCTGTGACATGCGTGGCAGGTGTAATGCAACAGTCACGTTATCAGAAGGTGGAAGCAGTGTCGTCAAAGAACCGTCTGAACACAAGAATCATTCTGCAGACTGGGAAGGATTAAGGCAAAGGAATGTGTAGAGAACATGAAGGCAAGGGCGGGACTTCCCGAGAACCAACGTCTGTCATTATTCAAAATGAGTTACAGCGTATTGCAAGCTAAACCAATGTGAATCTACCGAAGAAATCGTCTATTAAAAAAAAAAACTGTGCGCCATGCCAGGAAGCTGCACCTACCACCTGAACCAAGGAATATTGAACTGAACGTTATAGCCGACAGATACACTACGTCCATACAAGGAGAAAGGTGGTTGTTGTATTTTGAACCGGAGGACAACGTGAAAGTTATCATATTTGCCACTAATTCACATTTAAATAAATTGTCTATTTGTGGCGAATTGTCTATCTGTAGCGAATTGTCCCTATTACTTATTTTCTGTGGCCAATTGTCCCAGTTACCGATTTTTTGTGGCGAATTGTCCGGAACCAGAACACGACATGTAACTTTTGCAACTACAGTACAAAAGTTACACAGCAAAAGTAACGACATGTGACCAAACCTTAAGTACCAGACAGAGGCAACTCTGAAGCTTGCAAACTTAGATAAAAGTATAAGGGGCAATTCAAAAGTAAGTTTACAAGATATATAGCTTCACTAAAATCGACAGTGGTGGCTGGTAGTTGAAAAATTTGGTGGTTTAGCTCAATAAATTCTGTAATTATATTGTAGATTCCTTCTGACCAGAATTGCACTGTTTTTACGTGAATATGTCAGAGACAGAACACAATGTGTTTTTCTTACTGTGATATAATGCATTCTTCCAGGCCCAAAAACTGAGTGAGGAGGGTCATACGATGGGCAGCCTCCAGTGCACTCGCGTGTCTGCGGACTTGAAAACAGCACGGTCAATTGTTAGGTTAACAGAAATTCAAGCAACATTACAAGAACAGAGGTATGTGTAAATTGAGGGCTTGATAACCACTTGAACGAGCTGCATTTCTTCCCCTCCTCTTTCTTGCCTTTCCCAGCCACTTTTAGCAGATGTTTCTAACAACTACTGCTTTACAGTAAATTTCCAGTCTATAATTTGCTGTGGAAGTGTTTATTGAAGTATGTCACTTCATTTCGACTATAATAGTCTTTTGTCCAGAAATAATAAAAGTACATCTCATCTCCCAGGATGCAGTGGAATGTATGATAGTGAATAAACTGATTCATGAAATTATGTAAGGCTGGTATTCATAGTCGACACTTTATATCACCACTTTGCAAAGTGACACTTTTGACGAAAGTGGCTCTTTCATATTAGTGGTATTCATAGACGATTGAAGAAGTGCACTTCACAAAGTGTCACTTTACGCCAGCAAAGTGTAGAATTACAATTTGGTTGGTAACAGAAGTCCCACAATGCCTTTCAAAACAAGTGAACAAACAATAACAAATTAATGACGTATAACCTACAAATTACAATGCTTGTGATTTGAATTGGGAGCCTAATTGATCGCGTGAGAAAGAAAATATATATTTAAAGTTGTTTTATTTCAGTTTCTAGTTTTTGTTGGCGATAGTTTAGATTATTTCAGTCAGTTCAGATATATAACATTTTATTAAATTTGAAGACCTGTGAAGCATTAAGATCAGAAGAAACTACAGTTCAAAAGTATTGGAAAGCACGACTGCTAATGGCTTCATTGCCAAATGCCAGGCACTAGACAACAACAACAACATGTTATTAAATAGTTAGTGATACTGCTGGTGAAATTAGGTTAGGTTTTGTACAGTACATAGCTAATCAATTAATTTATAATGTTAGATTAGGTTCTGTACATATCTTTTTCATTGATTTATGTCACTAAGTTTAATTTTGTATGTATCCGTTCCACTGATTTATATAGTTTGGTTAGATTTTGTACATATCTTCTATTAGTTTATATAGTTAGGTTAAGTTGGATTGAGTAGGTTACGTTTTGTTTGTTTGTTTGTTTGTTTGTTTGTGTGTGTGTGTGCGTGCGTGCGTGCGTGCGTGTGTCAAGTTAGGTTTTATAGGTATCTCCTTCATTGATATATTGTGTTATTTCCTTTATTTTCATTTTTGTCTTTTTCGTGAACAGTGAATAGAAGTAAAAAAAGAATGAAGTAAACACATTACTACTGCTATTATTATTATTATTATTATTATTATTATTATTACTACTACTATTACTATTCTCTCTCTCTCGTTCCCATTATTGCCTGCTCTTCAGGAATATTTTGAATGCCAAATGTTTCTACAATGCATAACAAAATAGGCCTAATAGTATGAGATCTCTTTTCATGGTGAGGTTATGACTGCACATGAACTAGAGACAGTAGATGTATTGCTTACCGGCGTGAAAATATATATTACCGGTATCAAAACAGTAATGATTATATCAACATCAAGATAAATCTTATCTCAAAATACAGGTAGCCAACAAAAATCAAAATCATTTTAAACCCAATATAATTATGGAATCTGCTTAGAAAGCAGGCACGTGAGGTCTCTCAATGCTAATTTAAGATAGTTATGCCTACATTAGATTGAAGTTAGTTTAATATTATTTAAGTTAAAAAATTCGTTTCAGTATTAAAAAATAGGTTATATAGGCATATCTACTCACATATCACTTCATCGAATTGAGGTTATAAATATACGAATGTTACTACAGAAATATCTGAACTATAATATTATATATATTAATGTATGGTACATATCTGTAGCATAGAATTTTAATGCAGTCAATAACTGTATTATTGGAGGCACTGGCAAACCTCTATTATTCGTTTTTGTTAACCAGTCATCGAAAATATAAGCAATCTCAATAAGTTTCTTTATCAGATTGGAACTGTTTTTTTTTTAATTCTATATCATTATAAAATTCCACGGGATTGTCTTTTGGCCTATCTCTAATGTAGTGATTTTGTACATTGTCCACATTGTGCCATCTCTTCCGCACATTCTAATAAATAATTTGACAACTTCCAAGACGTCCGCCATTTTTCTGCTCAAAGTGTGGTCGGAACTACACTTTCATCCAAAGTGTTCCTTTGCACCAAAGTGTCGACTGTGCTACGGAAAAGTGATACTTTGCGTCTTCCAAAGGACACTTTAATCGAAAGTGTCGACTATGAATACCAGCCTAAATGTCCTGTTTTAACTTATGTATCAAATATTGGAATATATTCTGGATTGTAATGGTCACCTTCAATTGAGGGCAGATGCTTTAAATGCAGAGAATCCTGAAGTGGAAGGATGGAAGAAGCTAGTGACGTCAGGTAAGTCGAGGAATAAGGAATAGTGCGGGATAACTAGCAAAATGCAAACATAGCAAAGTCAAAACGAACAGTTTTTGGGGGCAATACCGAAAAGAGTGAAGGAGTTGAAAAAGGAGAAGCCGGGGAGGGGAACTGATGAGAAGGAGAAGATAAAAGTCTAAAAAAAATAAGAAACATCATAACTTAAGGAAGTGGTGTGAAGGGTTCAAGTAAAATAGGGAAGGATCAATGTTAATGGGTAAGGAGTGTTGCCAAGAAGGTTAGGTATGTGGAGAAGTATTGTGTGAATGAAGTGTTATGTATGTCTGGGAACGAGAGTAAATAATTGAGAAGAACTGAGAATGGACCAAGAACAATAATAGTGAGTAGAACTTGTTGTGGTGATTGTTATTATATATAGGATAGTAAGCTACTTTGGTTGAAAGGGGGAATAGTTTAGTCAGATGTTAGCTGAATTTGGAGGGTGGTCGTCAGAATGGTTTGGGTTGGAAATGTGTTGCTGTGAGGTGTGTCACTGTGGTAGGGGTGTTGATAATATTGTATGAGGATGAATAACGGGTTCAAGTTATGGACAAGAATGTAATTTTGAGAACTGGATGGTATAGTAAAGAAATCTGTAAATAGTGATGGTGAGTCCTTGAATACAGAAATGTGAAGGGCCATCACTACTTGGATGTTTGCTTAAAGACAATAAATCGTATATCAAATGGAAAGAAATTTAAATTTACATAGGTTTTGCTGCTACATACGAGGGCTGTCTAGAAAGTAAGTTTCCCTGGGGTCGTTTACAAAAAGAAAACACAATTTCATGGAAAGATTTATTTTAACAGATACAGCATGATGATCCCTCCCCCAACTGTTACAGCTGGCTTTCACAACCAGATTTCGCTACCTATCATAGCTCCCCAAGTGTATCACAATGCTGGGTGGGCATCAGTCCCATACACTGGCCGAAATTTCATGAGAAAATTTCTTCCTCCATGAGGACAGTCTGTTAGGGTAGCCATTTTCTCTAATAATGATGTACACATTTCCTTTTGAATAACAATTTAAACTCAGATGGTAGTACAAAACTTGAAATATCTCTCTTTCAAATGGTGGTAATTTCATGTCTGTCTATTCAATATTAGTGAAAATATGTTGTTGTTTTCTAATGCCAGGCATTTGACAATAAAGTCATTTGATCTCTTGCACTCCAATATTTTTCAAAAATATTGTCATGGTTAGCCACTGAAGCACAGATTTTGAGATGTTCTGAATCCATTTCTTGATTTGAGTTGCACAATGGACAGTTAGGAGACTGATATATTCCAATTCTATGCAGATGCTTGGCCAAACAGTCATGGCCTGTTGCCAATCTAAATGCAGCTACAGACGATTTGCGTGGTAAATTGGGAATCAATTGTGGATTATGATGCAGAGAGTTCCATTTTTTCCCTTGAGATTGTGTTATCAAATTTCGTTTGTTGAAGTCTAAGTATGTAGATTTAATAAAGCTTTTCACAGAGGAATACATAGATTTAGTAACAGGTCTGTAAGTAGCAGTGCTGCCCTTCTTTGCTAAAGCATCCGCATTCTCGTTTCCCAGGATTCCACAATGGGATGGTATCCATTGGAATACAATTCTTTTATTGAGTGTTATTAGTTGAGAGAGCATTTTATTTATTTCTGCTATTTGAAATGAAGGTGTGTGTCTAGAGACTATTGATAGAATAGCTGCTTTGGAGTCTGACAATATAACTGCATTTTTAAATTTATTGATGTGGCAGAGAAGATTCCTGAGACTTTCATATAGTATATAGTATATACAGGGTGTTTAAAAAATACGGGGCATAATTTCAGGTATGTATTTCCCACATGTAGACAATCAAAATAGTTCATTACAACATGTGTGCGGAAATGCTTTATTTCCGAGTTATGGCCTTCACAACATTGAAATTCACTGGAACATTTTTCTTTCCGCAGGTCGTTGCCATCAAAGGAGACATTAAGAGGGCACTCTGACAGTTCATTCTGAGGCGAAGGTTACATTCAGTGTTGTGTAGGCGTTAGACTGTGTGACATGTATTCAAATCAAGAGCTGGCAGAGAGACACTTCATGTACGGTAAGGCGGACGGCAATGCTGCACTGGCTCGTCGTTTGTACCAGGAGAGGTACCCACAGCGACAATGTCCAGATCGGAAGACATTTGTACGTCTCCATTACCGTCTGTGCGAGTATGGAAAATTTAACTCTCCTGGTTTGGGAAGGGGACGACCAAGATCTACAACTCCAGAAGTACAGGAGGAGATCCTGGAGGCTGTGAACATGACTCCTTCTATCAGCACACGAAGGGTAGTGTTGCAAGTCAATGTTCGTCATGCGACTGTCTGGAGACTGTTGAAAGAGTATCAATTGTATCCTTATCATTTGCAATGTGTACAGGCCCTGTCACCAGCAGATTACCCTGCACAAGTTAGGTTCTGTCAGTGGTCCTTGCAGTAGTGTGGTGTAAATCCGAACTTTCCTGCCTTAGTATTATTTACAGATGAAGCACAGTTCACACGAGATGGCATAACAAATTTCCACAATCAGCATGTATGGGCGTATGAAAACCCACGTGCAACTGTTCCATCTCATCACCAGGTGCGGTTCGCCCTCAACATGTGGGCCGGTATCATTGGTGATCGATTAGTTGGACCCCATGTACTTGTAAACAGACTTACGGGGCAGGCGTACACAAACTTCCTGGAAAACACCATACCTCATGTCTTAGAAGACACTCCACTGATCAATCGTCAACACATTCACTTCTTGCATGATGGCGCTCCTGCACACTTCAGTCGTACGGCTCGCCGGTACTTGGATCGAAGGTTTCCTGATCGATGGATAGGTAGAGGTGGCCCAATTGCTTGGCCTCCACGCTCACCTGATCTGAACCCTCTCGATTTCTACTTGTGGGGCCATTTAAAATCATTGGTTTATTCGTCTCCGGTGCCTGATTTGGAATCCCTTCGGAATCGAATTGTGGCATGTTCTGAGGTCATACGCAGTACTCCTGGAGTTTGGGATCGTGTTTGCAGGTCAATGAGACATCGATGTGAGGTCTGTATTCAAGCAGGAGGTGGACATTTTGAACATCTTCTGTAATGACAACGACCTGCGGAAAGAAAAACGTTCCAGTGAATTTTAATGTTGTGAAGGCCATAACTCGGAAATGAAGCATTTCCGGACACGTAATGAACTATTTTGATTGTCTACATGTGGGAAATACACACCTGAAATTATGCCCCGTATTTTTTAAACACCCTGTATAATTGTCCAATACTTTTTTTATTTGAAAGATATGCAGCTTAGTAAAGCTATACACCTTTCGATTTTTGTAACACTTTGCACAGTGCATCTCACTTGGATGTGAAAACTAATTGAGTGTTTTTGTTTTCCAGGATACTTTTTCTACGCCAGCAAATCAAGACGTTAGAACAATTGAAATCCCAAAATTCCTTCATGTCTGATGACTCGTAGTGCTAAGAGGCAATGTGAAAGCAAGTGTGTGGACTGCTAACAAGCGAGTGAGGGATGTTGTGCAGATGCAGTGGTGGGGACGCTACCCAACATAAACCACCTCCTAATTACTGCATAGTTGTTTGTTGTTCTTGCAGGGAAAGTGGTCGGACTGCAGTGCGTGTCATTCTTGATCTTTATGTGTTTATGTATTGGCAAAGTGGGGTGGGCCAGCATTTTAATTATTTTTTGTAAAGGAATTGGGATCACATATTTAAGCATAAAAAGTACCTATCGTAGAAAAACGGACGACAATGGCAATGAACACTCTGTGGATGCCATGTTCCTTTACAAAAAGATGAGTAATTTAATAGCTTGTAAATCTCCAAGACCGTTTCTTTTGGTATGAAATACAATTTCAAGACGAGTTGTTGCAATCCTGTGCTGTAGTACAATGTTGGAAAAAGGAACTTGGAGTAAGCGAAGAATGTAAAATATTCCTTTATTTTGCACGTTAAGTGGTTTAATTTCCAGTGCTGACTCATGTCGTGTTGTCACTTGCTGACGGGTGTTGGGCAGCCCTGGCAGTAGTTGGGAACTGACAAAACCTCATGACTCGGATAGCTTTTTGTACATATTACTAAAATAATTATAATTGTATGGGCTTCTCAAGATTCTTGCTGAATTCTCGATGTGTTTCAGGTGTAATGTGTGTGTGTACCCTGCAGAGAAGACGTTCGGTAATGTACATACAGAACACAAGACAAATATGTATTTTGATACAAAGATTTCTCTTAAAAATGATTTTTTTTTATTTAAAATATTTTACTGGGGCATTTGTAACAGCGTAGCAGGGTACATTTCTTCGTGTCAAATTTATTTATCTTGTTTGAAGTGTCATCCTTGAGAAGTCCATCGTTTTCCAGTTAGTATGACGTAAAAGAGTATTGTTGATGAAATAAAAAATAAAAGAGGAAGAAACTTTAACTTTTATCGCCTATTCGTCAGTAGATTTCGAAAATTTGGAAGGCCGAAAATGAAGTTTCCTTTCAAGCCAGTAATACTGACTTTTGTCTTGTATTTTTGCCTCTACGATTTCGAAACTTCTTTTTATTTTATTTTTTTAAATATAAATTACAGTCTTAGATACGTGCTGCGGATTTTGTGAACCCCCTTGTCCTGAGTGCACTAATTGATGTGCCACAGCGCAAGTTCCGTCATACCTTGTGCGTTGAGGCGACTCCACAAATTGTGTGAATGAGCGGCAGATTTATCTCACGTCATTTCCAGAGAGACTATTTCATACGTGTCTGTTAGTCTGTTGTATTTAAACTACTAGTGCAGTAGTGATGTTTTCAAGCTGTAGTTGTAAGGAATGTGTATTCAGTGCAAGGGGTAGCTAAATAAACCACAATCTTTCACCTCAACATGGAAAACTTGCTTCATTTTCCTGCTTACGTCTTCCCCATATCTTTGGAAGATTAACTTCATCAAAAGCAGCAATATCTCGACATGTCATTCTCTCAAGAGACGATGATCACGACAGTTAAAATCATGTTAATTTTTAAGAGGCCTCCAAAGTGAAAAAAATGGTACAGTCAAACTTTATGTTCTGAACGGGGATTGAGTATCGTATATCACTTTAAATAAATAACAATTGAATAAAATTTTAAGACAAAGTATATGTAGGTGCATAGATCTACTGAAAGAGTTCTGTTGCACAAGAGTGCAGCATATTAATTTCACTTTCAGAGGCGAAGTTCACAATAACATATTCGTCCCATAAGAGACTCTCGTTTTTCTTTACTTCTCCATGAAATCACCATTCTCAGTAATGTATTTTTGCCATCTTTCCAGGAGATCAGAAATGCTCTTGCAATAGAAATAAATTTCAACATTATGCATGCAATAATGTGCATTATGCCAGTCATCATTATTGGTACCGAAGTAGTGATACTTCACGAAATCAAACAGATGGTAGTCCAAGGTTTCAGATTGGGACCATATGGCGATCGGTGAGTTTCTATACATTATTCTCAATTGGTGCACTGTGGAACCATATGTTGAGACTTTTTCCTTCCATGCCTGCAATGTGAGCCTATTTTCAGTGAAGACGTACAAAAATATACAGAATACAGAATAAAGAATATAATTACAAACAAGAGAAATAGAAATAAAATAATACAATCAATATAAAAAAGAGATACAATAGTATTAACAAAATTTGAGACCGTGCTTGTGTTAGGTTGCAGTTCAGATATAATATTGATGGGCCTATAAAGAATATAAAATAAAATAGGAAATGAAATGAAAATTACAGTTACAGAAATTATATAATACAATATTAATGTAAGAGAAATATAGAAAATAATAAAAGAAAAATAAATAAAATAAAATAGGAACTAAAATTAAAATTACAGCGGCAGTGGAATTATATAACATAATATTAACACTAGAGAAGAATAATATCGCACGTGAAAAGTAGGACAATTTATATATATATACATATTTCAAAATTATAGAATACAAATATAATATAGGTTGATTAATTCATATACATAGGCTATAAATATATTTAATCAAATTGAAGACATTAACACGTTTCTAATTTTCTTGTTATATGTTAGTGGGTTACATGTTAGAAGTTCTGGGTGTAATTTAGTTAAAGCATTGTACAACCGAGGGCCAAAATTAATGCTATGCTTTAGACCAGCAGATGTGAGACATTTAGGTTCTACTAATGTTGAATTAATATTTCGTCTTGTGTCATAATTATGTATCTGTAATATAAACTTATTACTATTTTATGATAAAATTGTAACAGCGTATACAAAAGCTGTGTACAAATCAATGATGATCAACAGACTGCAAATATTTTTCTGCAAGGTACCAAAATTGAAGTCTGTCACAAGAATAGTTTTTTTAATATCTGTAAAAGTGGCAAAATTACATCAATCAAAATGGGGGTTTTGTAGAGAAGTTAAAGTAAGAAAATATTGTCTCTTGACAAATATGTTCCTGTGAAATCTTTTCGCAGATTGTGTCATTAATGTGTTCATAACTTTTCATACACCCCTTGTAAATAATAAGCTTGAATGCAATTGAAGTCTTTAACACGTTCATGGAACATTTTATTATGACAAATTTAAGGGACGAAATATAGGTCCTCTGGATTACTACACAAATTGTTACAATTAATTTTTAATTTAACAATACTGTAATAGGAACAGAAAATTATATAGTGTTCTGTATATTTTGAATTTGCTTCAGTAGAAGTATATACATTATGCATGCCTGAAGTACATGCAATAAAACCCTATAAGACTGATAGAGGTATAATTTTCTAATGAACTTCAATTCTTGTAACATGTAAAACTATTTTCCTTCTTTCTCACATAATTCAGTAGAATTGGTGTAAGCTTTTAATTGCTTCATTATTCTAACTTGATGTGTAAATTGTTATCCCATTCTTATCTTTTCTTTTCCGTTTCTGGAAAAATATTCACTATAAGATACTCATCATCCTTACCTCAGTGGCAAAGATGTTTTAGTTCTGCCATCTTGTTAGCACCGTAACTTCTCCCTGTCTCTCGATAGAGGCAGATAATTGTTGGCTTTGTTAGTTATTTCTGTTTTTCTCACCCCCTTCTTCATTGATGCTGAAACATTTTATTGTTGAAATATTACTATGTAAGGAACAGTTCGTCTTGTTTTCAAATTTTCTGATACATCAGGTTGTACATATCACTATTGTTACAGCTTATCCCTTCTTTGCTTTGAATCAGCTATATAATAGTTTTTAAGTTATATTTCATAGCAAAATATCGATTAATCCATAAGTTACTTCTTGGTTATTATTAACGGATTACACGATACCCACAGAAAGATCTGATGACTCTGAAATATACTGTATGTTGAGAAAATATTTTTGTCATACTGGTTTCATTTTGAAGAAAAAAACATCAACTTCAAAGCATAAGCCTGTGTCCATTCTGGCTCTCTGGTTATCACTTCCCAGATCTGTCCACATTTCTCTTTTCATTCCATTTCTAATGCAATACACACTTAAGAGAAATTCTCTTTTGTTTTTCTCACTCCATTTCTCTTTTGTTCAGTCAGTGTTATCTCAACTACAAACTTAAGAAGACATCTTACTGGATTGAATTCTATTATAATGTCTTTGTGACAGTTCAAATTTCTGTAGCATGCATTCATATACACAAAGCACTGAATTGTAAAATTTTGAGTTTTTATTGTTGTTCTATCCATATGTTGAATCTTACCAAATTGTCCTATAAATATGTATTTTTAAAATATGCATTAAAACTAAGATACATGAAGGTCCCGACGTGTTCAATTATTTTACATTCAGTTAATAAAAGCTATAAAAAACTTTTACAGGAAGTGTCAGCTCGTAGAGTTAGGTAGTAATTTGGTGGGGAGGGACTCAGTTATGAAGAATCAAGGTGTCCAATAAATACATCAAATGTTAAGGCGCGTCTCCACTATTAAACATTATTAACAACATGTTATATATAACATGTTGAATTTAACTTGTATATGGACATTTCAAGTCTCAATTGACTTAACATGTTAACTAAGTATGTTCAATTTAATACTTTTAACATGTTGGCGTGTTTTCCAGCAGAAATGGAAAACATGTCAACTCAATTCATTTGCTCGTGCAGCGTCAGTACAGTTCGGCAAAGTTCGTACAGTTTCCATAGCAACAACTATAAGTTCCGATTTTGTGGCGCGTATCTTGATCATTTTTATACTATCATTGATCCTTGGTGTTGGCTGTAAGTTGTTCGAAATAATGGAGTGGACGAAGGAAAATACATTAGAATAAAATTAATGCACTGATGGAAAGACCTTGTTTGTGGGATGTGTCTGCAAAAGAATACACAGGCAAAACTAAGAAGGCTGACTGTTTTAGAGAACTGGAATTATTATTTAACTGTTCTCGAGAATACAATAGAGAATTTTCGCACTCTCATCATACGCTAAACGTTAATGCTATGTTGACGTGAGTAAGGGTCATATTTGGTGATGTATGTTAACGTTCGTAAAACTTCGGAAAGAATAATTATACAATATTACCCTCTCCTTTAAGATCTATCATGTCGTAGGTCCTATGATAATCGCGCTGTAATTTTTTTGAGATGAAATGGCTGCTCTTAAATTGTGTATTTCTTTGATGTAACAGAAGTATTTTTGCAGCACTATATTAAAATCATGTTCTGACATTCTCAGCAAGTTTTTGAATCCAAATCGATACTGTGTTCAACTTTAAGCTCGTTTAGAATGTATCCTGCACAGTGTCTTTTACTAAGATATTGCCACATCCACATTCTCATTTTCTTCCTTTTCAAAGCCTTGTAACAAGCAATAGAGGCAATTACAAAAGTCATATTATCATCTGAGTCCATTCTTCAAGGTTTGAAAATAAAACATTATCTATATTGAAATTTCATAGACTGTTTATGTTGGACTACGCAAAGAAATTAAAGTTTAACAGTGTGGACAAAGTGTTAAATGAAATTAGCATTAACATGTTCGATCAACATGTTGGGATGTTAACGGTAAACAATTTAACATGTTGTTGTTAAATGTTTAATAGTGGAGACGAGTCTTTAGAATAACAAGTCATGCATAATGAGGACATATGTTTACTGTAACTCATGGATTGAAATTTACTGGTTTGCAAACTGGAAGTGCTTCAAAAGTTCCCTCCAATGCCGAGAAATGGAGTTGTGATTTACAGTGCTGGTCTCTTCATATAATTTGTTCTGTACTGTACAAATCAAAACAATTGATGGAATCAGAAGCAAATGGGTATAAGTGCACTTCAGTTACGTTTGAAAAATGTTTAAGCTTTCGTAAATTCCGTGAAGTTTTAATTTTAATTTTAAAAGTGTAATATTTTGCATTGGTATTAATTCGAGCTTATTGGGAATCAAATCACTTTCCAAGTTTTTGAAATAGACTCGGTCTGAAAGACTGACAATACTACACCTGAACTGTGTAATTCTTTTAAAATCATGTAGGTATTCTGAACATTTTTTCAGCTACTTTCACCACAGAAGTTTCAAAGAATTCCCCATCAGTGAATTAAGACATGCCCATGCTTGCTTTACGAGAGCCTGATCAAACTCAAAAGATAAAATGTAACTTGTAAGGACTATGTTATCGGTACTTTTTTTTTTTTCAGACATTTCTTCCAACTAATTTTTTTCAAATCCATTAACTGTTTAAATGGACAGAAAAGAACCTCCCTTCCTCAATCCTTAAAACTCATAGTAGTTTCCTAGAAAAGGCAACACAGATTAAATCTAAATTGAGCATTCCTAACACAAGAGAAAATTTACTTATAAGAGAAAATCCATTGGAATTATTGCAATCTATCTTCAGTTTGGAATTAACAGAGGAAATAAGTAAATCAGACACACCAAAAGAAATACAAAAACTTCTAACACTGGAAACGATCAATACTAGATACCGTACAGAAGAATGGCTACACATATATACTGATGGATCAACCACAGAAAACCTTACTGGAGCTGGAGTTACATGTACACATTTTTCCTTTTATCATTCTGTTGGCAGAGACACAACAAATTATGATGGTGAAATAGAGGCTATACACATTGCTCTCCGACAATTATTAAATCTTCCCTTAAATAAATATAACAAGACAGTAATTCTTTCAGATTCTAAAGCTGCAATTCAGGGAATATGTTCAAATGCTACAAAGAAGTCAACAAAAATAAGGGAATGCTACAAAATGTTGACACAACTCCAAAAAGTTAATAAGATTGTCCGTCTCCAATGGATTCCAGCACACTGTGGAGTCATGGAGAATGAAACCACAGACACACTTTCCAAGAAAGGCACAACAATAAAACAAAAATCTAAATTTAATTTCTCATATTCCTCAATAAAACGCTTGATCACTACAAAATTTTCTCATTCATACCTACAAGAAATAGAATCAAATGCTAAAGACAAAAAATGGATTACACTACTTTCCAACCCAGATATAATCCCCCAGAGACCAAGGAAAACAGCAGTTGCAGCCTTCAGACTATTGATAAATCATGACTGTCTAGCAAGTCATCTCTACAGAATAGGTATCTCAGCTTCATCCATATGTGTCCTGTGTAACGATCCAGCAGAAATGAATGAAGACCACTTGAAGACCTGTGAAGCATTAAGATCAGAAGAAACTACAGTTCAAAAGTATTGGAAAGCACGACTGCTAATGGCTTCATTGCCAAATGCAAGGCACTAGACAACAACAACAATAACATTAACTGTTTTCCGTGTTACAACTTCAAATAACACTGAAATAATTCTGAATTCTATTTCTCCAAGGCAAAATATGATATATCATTTCTTGCAGGTTTTCATGAGTGAACATTTAAAAATTTGAACGACCATATAAAATCATAGTAACAAAGGGATATATCATTTAACCAGATCACACATTAAAATTAAAATTAAAACTTCACGGAATTTACGAAAGCTTAAACATTTTTCAATCACATTTTCTCAAAAGTAACTAAAGTGCTCTTATATCCCTTTGTTTCTGACTCCTTCAATTCTTTGATTTGTACGGTACAGAATGACTGATACAAAGAGACTGACATGGTAAGCAACAAGCCCCATCTCTCTGCATTGGAGGGAAGTTTCGAAGCACTTTCAGTTTGCAAACTAGTAAATGTCCCTCCATGCCTTAACTAATTGAATCCAAACTTTATTTGGGAAGCGTCTCAAATTATTTCCAGTATGAAGGTTTATGCTCCAGAGCACTCTTACTACAAACTGTCACCATTGACAGCAATAACATTATAGTATTATGCTTTCTTCAAAATTTACGTATATCAAAACATACTGAGCCCCTATCAAAAATGATTACCCTTCTTTAGGTCACTAAATTAAGACTACAATGTATAGGATGCAGAAAAATGATTTACAGAAAATGTGACAGTAAAAGAAGATAGCAAACTAAGTATTTTGTGAAAGTATACCTGTGACTTCGTGTTGCTATTCTCAAAGTATTTACTTTGGTACCCCCATTTTACTACCAAATTTTCTGTGAAACATTTCTGTGCACCTGTGTATATGGCTAAGTGGAAGAGAAGGCCTGATGGCCTTAACTTCGCCAGAATAAATATATTATTATTATTATTATTATTATTATATGATGCACTTAAGCATCCTTTGTCTGTCCCTGATGTCAGAACTAGCAACGAGTTGTGAAAGTTAGTGACACTTTCCTTTGCTCTTTAAAACATCATGAACACTTTGTAAAATATCCACATCTTTTTTTTTTTTAAGTTAATACACTACAGCACATGAGTTCAGAGTAGATTTTTGGGTATCCCACAGTGCCCTGGAATCTAAAATCTCGCTTTTTAAGAACCTCCAGTCGCACCTCTCTTGGTAGATCTCAATAAAATTTTACCTCTTTTTTAGGGTACTGGAAGGACACAGTCTTTATAAAAAGGACTGAGAGGTTAATGATCTCGATAACCCTTCCTGCAGATTCCCATACCCTAGATCAGAGTTTTTCAACCTTTTCCAAATTTAAAAAGTTATGTATGGATTTTATAAAAATTGAAAAATTGTATATTTAAATTTATATATTCTTATTTCGTAGTAGATATAAGACAAAGTGTGTTATATACTTCTTAATTTCAATTCAGGAATCCACCCCTGAGTTCTACTTTTTCAGGAGCGAGCTAAAGTTTTTCTGTATATATTATATTTTATGTTACAATTATTAGCAAAATAAAATAAATGTGGCACCCTAAAGGTGTAATATAAAATCCCACGGCACACTCATAACCTAAACCAGGGTAATTTTGAGGGTTTTTGGAGGGAATGTATTTACTGATTGTTAACTTGTGCAGCATTCGTTGAATGTTGACTCTTGTGGATTCACTTTTTTTTTTACTACTCCTTTCACTTTTATTTTTCCAATTTTTGCTATGAAATCTTTATTAGTTTCATTTTCTCGTGGCACACAAATTGAAAATGGCTGCCACCATTGTCGAACCAGCCCTCAATCTCTTCTGCTGTGATGGATCTCTTACCACCATCTCTTGAGTTCAACACTATTGTCATACAAAATTTTCTTTCACACATTGATCAGTTTAGAGTGTGCTATCTCATTCACTGCAGCCGCAAAATACAACAGTATGTGGAAACTTTTGCTTTGTCTTGCATGAATGTAGTAATTTGTTTTAGAGTTTTGTGTAAATTTTATTTCTTCAGATTAAATGATATCCGGTTTAATGGGGTTTTGCTTTAGTTCATTTTCTATAAATCATGAAGTGGAACTAGTTAATAATATTTTCTGTTAATGTAAGAGAGTATATCGTCGTTGATTTTATGAAACGTCCTATGTGACAGTACAGAGCATATTTTTTCAGGAGGAAGAGAGAATCAATTAAACATCAGTAGGCCTACACTCATCCTCCATATCATCATATACACCAACGTGTTCTACTGAATTATCTAATATTCTTATGTAGGCCTATTGATATTTAATTACTTTTTCGTTTCTCCTGAAAAAATTATGTTATGTACTGTCACATAAAATCAATGTTGATATATTACACAATTAAAAAAAAAACAAAAGAATTCATTATTTGTGGGTCTGACGTAATAGCATTCATGTCACTTTAAAAAAGTTTGACTGTATGTACTTAATTTTTTTCACGTCATTTTGTGTTACTGCAGAAGAATTTTATCTGTTACAATATTAAGTGAATTTAAAATTATTTTATTGTATTTAGCAAGCACAGCTTGTCAGATAAGAGTTTTCATTGTAACTTAGAATTTTTATTTTCAAACTCTACGTCTATAATAAATGTTTATCACATAAAGAATGGACATAGAAAGTATAGAAGGCTTTTTTTTTTTTTCGGGAGTTTTTGTTAGATCTCATGTTTTTTATATTTTAATTGTGATGGTTTCTAAATTAATTTTAATATTTGTTCTTTACTGAAGCTTTCTTATTTGTAAGAATCGGAATTGTTTGCTACTTTCATTTGTATACGTAAGTCAAGCCATAGTGTTTGTTTTCCAACCCTGGAAGATTGTTTTTTGTTATATAATGCTGAGAATCGGTATTATTAAATCATCAGTCACATTACATCGTGACTGTGCTTTAATGATAAGGGTAGTCAATCTGGTTAAGAATCAAACGTTGTAATCATTCTGCTATCTTTATAGCAGTTGAAATAGTCCAATCAAGTTCCAGTTAAAATAATATATTGATATATCTTACACCTTGTTTTGCATTTGTGTTTAACACTTTCTGCCCAGCCATTATATATTAGATATTACTACGAAATGTGACTGAAAAATAAAAAGAATTGCATCATAAGAACTATTATCAACATTAATTATTATATATTCTTACATGAGGACCTTGCCTTTCTCTATTGAATATTGTGTAATCAATGACTTTATGTAGTCATTCATGTAGATACTTATTAATGGATAAAAATTAGTTCCGGCACTAGAAATCGAACACAGGACCCTCAGCTTGGCGTGCAGAGTGTTATACCATCTGAGCAGGGCCACCGACAGAATTTGTGGGCCCCTATGCAATACTGTACTCGGACCCACATTGAAAAAAGTAACAATTACAAGTTACCAGTTATTCTAACCATAATAATTATTTGCAAAATAAATAAAAGATAACCCCATACACAGATACGAACTTAAAAATATACAATTTTATTACGTTGAAAACTTTTAGCAAAACTTAACATTAGCATAATACATTATATTCATAAAACATTATTCTTAAACACCTGTAATTTCTAACTTGCAGTCCAACATCAACAAACAACTCTCCTTGACTTCATTGATGCAAAATCATCAATTATACCATCAAAATTTAAAGACCTAGCAAGATCGCTCTCCAGACTAAGGAGCCGAGGTTACTCAGTCGTTCTTGACACATTGTTTATCTGAATACATTTTTTTATTTCCTTCATTTTGCTGAAGGATCTTTCAGCATCAGCAACTGTCACAGGAATTGTATAGAATATTCTAATGGTTATACAAATATTTGGAAATAAAGTGTCCAGTTTTAATTCCCTCAGACTATTTAGGAGATTCATAGGTTTCAGTGGGTTGGCCCCAAATTAGAGGGATGAATTGATTTTAAATATTTCGGCTCATCACTGATCTCTTTGTTAATATCTTCATATATTTTTCACGCAGTCTAGCACCCATATTAATATCTTCCAATTTTCTTCTGAGTTCCCAACTTATGCCTGTACTTGTCCATTGTGCAGCAGAATTTACAAGACAAATGACAATGAAAAGGCGAAAGTTTCGACACGAGTTTGGGAGAGTCCACTAGCATATTGCGGTGGATGAGCAGGGTGTTTATAGTTAATAAAACGACAAGCCAATAAATAATTGAACGTGTTCGGTACAAGCGACTGGAACATAGTTCAGGCAAATGCCGTGGCCCTCAATTGTCGTGTTGGTGAACGTTAATGCGGGAAACCAATACTCTATTATATAAAAGTCAAATATTTACATATGAAGTGGTAATTTGTATTAATTCTACTATTGCTGAGTTAATATGTCAAATTTATATAATAAATGTTTTTACAAAATTTTATAGTAACCATATATATCTACGAATAATTATTCATAATAAAAAGTAATCGGACTCACTTAATCTGACGGGCCCTTATTGCTCACGGGCCCATATGCACTTGCCCCCCTTTGCCCCCCCTTCTTGGCGGCCCTGCATCTGAGCTATGCCGAGACCTGATCCACATGCTGGCCAAAATGCAGGTAGTAGGTCATTGACAATACAAAGAAGGAGAGTTTGGCCGGCACTGTGGATCAGGTCTTGGTATAGCTCAGATGGTAAGAGCCCTCAGCTCGTCGAGCTGAGGGTCCTGGATTCGATTGCTGGTGCTGGAACGAATTTTTCTTTCTAATAAGTACTAATCATTATCTCTGGATTTGTAACATTAAATTTATGAAGCAGAGTTCTATGTTTACGGCATTGAAATGTAGTTCCCTCTAGGACGGAGTACTGTAACTTGAATTCTTTGTCTTTGTATGATTCTGCTTTCAATATCCATGTGATGTTGCCTTTGATAACAAAAGCACCAAAAATGTAGGACCATAGATTGGAATATAACAGATAGGCATGATTTAATTACCTTCTATACAATTACCTTGATACTTTTAATTATTTCTGATCAAGGTTCATTTGACACAAATTTAACAAGTACAGGCCAAAATGTGAATGGGAAAATTGTGTAGTATACACATATCATCAATACAGAACATAGTGACATAGAAGTTCAGATTGCTAAAAGTTCAACATACATGGTAAATTTGTGATCATTTATCACAGCTGTACGTAATAAACCCTATACAATGGAGCTACACATGTTCGTGATGGTTATATACACGGTGAATTGTAAGTAATGTCAAGGGGTTATTCTTTGTGATATTTCAAACAAAAAAGTTTTCAATACAATCTTCTCTTTTTTTTGCTTTCCGAGATAAAAATTGTTTTATATGAAACATTTCATTCCGTGTTTTGGGAAAGCCATTCATTTAATTCCCGATATCCTCAGTCAGTTTAAGAGAGCAGTGTATTATGATAATAAATGATTCAAAAAAATTTTAGCTTTTTACTTTAAATGTGCAGAAATTTGATCCAAACAATGTAACATTCTAAAATTTCTTTGCAGAACGAAAAGTTAAATTTGTTCAGATCAAAAATCTACACATTTGAAGAACAAAACTAAAATTCTTTCAATCATTCATTATAATAATACAGTGCTCTTTTAAATTGACTGATCAAATTGAGAATTCAATCAATGGTTTTCCCAAAACACGCTATAAAATATTTTGTATAAAACAATTTTTATCTCGAAAAGGAAGCAAAAAGGAGGAAAATTGTATTAAACTTTTTTGTTTAAAATATCTCAAAGAATAACCCCCTAAAATTAATGATACTGCTTACGGTTCACCTTTTTATATACAGGGTGATTCATGAAATATGACTTGCACTTTAGGAATCAATTCTGTAGGTAATTTTGAGCAAAAAACCCTCATATGAACGTAGTTCTGATGATAATCAAATCCTAAGAAAGTAGAAGCAGTTGTGAGCAGAATTGAGGGAAATCAAATAAAAATATACAGAAGTATTATTTAAGTATATTGTATTAAACATAAAATGAGCATACCCCATTTTCAAAGCAGTTTTTTCAAATATTTCTCCCTCACTTCAGTGTACTTGGTGTACGGATGTGAATCACACAGGTAGCATTTCGTAGCTCAGCATGGATTATTTTCTTCTTCATATTTCCGTAAGTGTGCTACTAATGCACGAGAAAAATGAGGGGAGGCACAATTATCCAGTAATACGTATCTCTTCTGGTATTTAAAGGGACATCTTCCAATGTAACATTGCGAAATTCGGATGTTAGACTTAATCATTGACAGCTGATGTCACCAGACTTGACCTGTCCTACCCCTCTTCCCATACATCATGTCCCATTCCCCTTAGTGCAGGCTCCATTGTTTGTATTAAGATGCAAATAAGTTACAAGCCTGGTTCACAATACAACATATGGATATGCATATATATAAATAAAAAGCTATTGATAATTGAACCCATAAGATAATTTTTCCTCATAATGACCTATGGAAATGATTTCTAAAATTGCGTATCATACTTTATTGATCACTCCGTATATTTATATAAGGGTTGTATCCTCTATGCTTTCAATACTTTGATATACACGATACTTGGAAGCATCAAGAGTGATCGATACTCTAGGCAAAAGGACTCAATACTTTTTAGTTTATAGGTTATCTTTTTCTTTCTGTTTCAGCAATGGATTAGACTTACACTATATGAAAATTTATGGGATAATGTGGCGTGTTCATCATTCATCACTATTCCACGTTTTACAGAAATGTTTTTTTTTTCTTTTTCCACCATTCAAAAATATTTTATGCTCGACCATGCCAAAATGTAGTAATTATACACCTGGTAGCAGTCCTTTAATGCATGTCATTAAAGTACACCTACTCATTAAAGTACAGGTGTTCAGCCAATGACAACTCAGCTTACAGGTGTTCAGCCAATGACAAGTCAGCTTTGTACCATTATAAAACCGCACGTATTGATTATTCTTGGATATGCAATCGAAAGAGAATTAGCGAAAAGTCACGGAGGCTGGAAATCCAATACTGTCGCAGAAGGTTATGTTCTGTTACCATAATAATTAGCGTTAATTGTAAATAATATTCAAATAAATTCAATTTGTCATCTCGTTTTTCAATGTCGAATTCAATAATCAAGGTTATATCAAGTTTAACGGGATTATATCAAGGTCAATGACATTGTTCCTCAGAAAAAATCAATACTTGAATAACTCTTCTCGGGTTCTCAGCCAGGTGAGTTGGAGATTAGCTTCCAAGCTTTCGACGGCTAGCTCTGCCATCTTCTTTAGGGACGAAGAAGAAGATGGCAGAGCTAGCCGTCGAAAGCTTGGAAGCTAATCTCCAACTCACCTGGCTGAGAACCCAAGAAGAGTTATTCTATATCAAACGCCGGGAAAGCCTCAAGTCATACAAATCAATACTTTCACGTCTGCGCACATCTCACAATTCACGACCTAGAACAAGGTCACTTCCGATCTTGTCAGATACAAATAAAATGTATACATCTGAATAATTTCAAGTTAGAAATATGGTCGAGCATAAAAAGTCGTATGAAACTTGCCTATAATGGTAATTAAGACGCTCGTATGAATATTATGAAACTCGCGCTCATTTCATAAATATCCATACTTGCGTCTTAATTACTGTCATTGTAGGCTCGTTGCATAATGTACAATGTTGCATTATAACATTAAGTTGTAAAGTAATTCTCACCACTGGTAAACCAACAATTTCAATAGCCCCAGTCATGAAGTTAGGAAGTCCTCAGTAACAATGCGTAAGAGAAATTCCTAGGGAAATAGACATATTGTAAACAGTTTAGTATTGTCTATTGCCTCCATCTGCTCAGAATGGTTCTTGTCAAGTATAGAATGTGTAATTGAAGGTCCAATAATCCCAAGAAAAATAATTTATTTAAATCTAGGAATTCCTTACCCGCTTTTTAAATAAAGCATGCCCAATAAGGTGTGGAATATATTAATAAAATTTCAGAAATTCCAGTGATCTTCGAAGTGTTTTAGTATTTTGTTGTGTCGTATTTTCAATTCTCACTTTTGAAGTATTGAGTATCGAAACTCTAAAACAGGTATTGGTATCAAGTATTGAGAAATTGTGGATCAACCCATTACTCAAAATTGAACCAGTGTACCATTTTTTTTTTAATTATATAATTCATAAAATTCTCCCTGGCATGGTAAAGCAGAAATTAAATAACCCTGGGCTGAGAGTGTTAAAAGACACTACACTACTATTTTCTTCTGTTTTATGCAACATAAAATGTTCTCACTCAACTTTATTATAAAATAGTTCAGTGTTAAATTTAAATAAGTAAAGTAGTATAAGAAGAAGAAATTTGTTTTCAAATTTTGTAAGTCGTTTTAGGTATATATATATTAGCATGATGCCCCATATCACAATTGTCTCAACGTGTGTTCATCTAGTATTGGTTTGAAAACCTCAGGAAGAGAGAGGCAGAAGCTAAACCACAGATGATGGGTATGAAAATCCCTGATATAGTACAATTGAAGTTACAAAAATTTGATTGAAATTCACCTAGTAGAAGTTTAACGTTTCCAGCGAATTTTTCTTCATTGTTAAAATGAAGCTGAGTAGAATTCACGTATCAGTACCTGCAAACTGCTGCATCTGGGAACGATAAATTATTAGATATAGAACCCTTAATATTTATTCCTCATTATTTCAAGGATTATAAATAAATTGGTGTCAATATGAATGTAAAACAATTTATCTAAAATTTAAGTTGATTTAAAAAAACTTTTTCAGAATCAGAGTGAGTTGTAATGGCTTGTCTTCCATCTACTTTACACATCAAATGAAGCAAGCAGGCGTATACTATGTGGGCCATGTATTTAAAAGTGTTTATATGTTACCCTTAAACTGCACCTACGAAATGTGTGAGAGTGTGTGCAATGTCTTTGCACCTTTATATTTCTTGCTGTGATAATACATCTCATTGTTACTGGTCACTGGCATTACTAAGATATCAGCTGACTTCCACCAAGCCTGAGCGAGTGGTTGAGTAATAAAGCAGTTAGGAACAGCATTTATACTGTTTTCGCTGTAAGAAAAATCCTAATGTAAACACAAGCACGTGGTTGTCATACCCGTGACGAAACATTCACACAACGCAGGAAAATATAGTTCCGCATTTGGAAACCATAATCTTGTATTATTTGAAAATAAAAAATTGCATTCTAGTTGTTAAATACGATGAAACATATAACTTCATTTATATTTAAAACGCTATGTAAAAGAAAAGCTACTTTCATATATTGTTATTTACTACGAACGCGGATGAATACCAAGAGTACTACCAAGGTAGTCTGTTCTTGTAACAAGCTGGCATCACTTGAGCTCGTAGTTCACTTAAGCACGTGGCACTGTAGTATAGCTTCTGCATCCTGGAAGGCATAATCCTTTGTCTGGCAGCGATTGACCTTACAGATGTAAGTTTAAAATAATTTAATTACAGTAATTATAAATCAAAAGTTTCCTAAGCAAACTAATGTAAATTAGTGAGGTTAGGTCTACTTGACGAGTAACGGGAAATGTTTAACATGAAACAGAATGTACAACAGTGGGCGGGATCACACCGCGGCCAATGAAGCCTCACTTCAGTCACGTGATATTGTTTACATTAGGATTTTTCTTACAGCAAAAAGATTATAGATCTCTCTTAACTGCAATTGAGGGTGAAATTTTTACTTGTAAATTCCAGAAATCGATCAAACAGTACATTCATCATACAATAAATAAAGGTTAAGTTTAATGGTAACTATATATTTTATTTGTTGATATAATTACCCTATAAAAATAAACACAAATACCCAAAAATTGGGTGAAGTAAATGACATTCAACGGGTTAATATTTAACACCTAATATAATGCATTCAGCTGGTTTAATAGTATAAAGAATTTGATTTCAGAATATAAAGCACTTACAAGATTGCATTCACTCCTCTTCCCCCTCCTTTCCTCATTAAAATAATAGCTAGCAGAGTTGAATTTTGGCACGGGAGAGAAATGGCCCATACATTTAGCCTGGATCCCCCTCACTGGGGGTCAGGATGATTTCTGCGTATTACATGTTGCATGAATCATTGCCATTTTCTAGAGAGGCACTGATGAGCTTTGTTGTTCACAAGTTCGCTGAATGTTTGTAGATTGAGACGAGTGGAATGTCGAATACAGTTCATACATAAAAAACTTCAACAATAGCTAGTAATAATTCTCATGAAACTTTTTTTTACTTGGTTATTGAACGATGCTGTTTCAACTACTCGGTTATTTAACATTGATGGGATTGGTAATAGCGAAATAGTATTTGGCGAGATGAGGCCGAGGATTCGCCATAGATTACCTGACATTCGCCTTATGGTTGGGGAAAACCTCGGAAAAAACCCCCAACCAGGTAATCAGCCCAAGCAGGAATCGAACCTATGCCTGAGCGCAACTCTGAATCGACAGGCAAGTGCCTCAGCTGTCTGAGCTATGCCGTTGGCTGAAACAAAAAATTTAACAGTAACAAGCAATGTGTGATTTTTAATAGCAAGATTAATGACAATTCTTTTTAATGCATGCTAATTTGGTATGCATTAATTTACAAGATAGATAGTATAATTGAAGTGTTCTCTGGAACAAAAACTTAACTACATAACCTTGAATTTGAGATACACACCATTAAACATTTTAGATCTGCTATAAAACCATTTTGGAGCAACAATAACAAATATAAATGACACTCGAGAGGAAATTAAATGCAGAATAAATAGGTCTATGGGAAATGCCTGCTATTATTCTGTTGAGAAGCTTTTTGTCATCTAGTCTGCTTTCAAAAAAACTGAAAGATAGAAATTATAAAACAGTTATAATACTGGTTCTGTATTATTGTGAAACTTGGGACTCACTTTGAGAGAGGAACAGAGATTAAGGATGTTCGAGAATAAGGTGCTTAGGAAAATATTTGAGAATATGAGGGATTGTTAGGATCCTGTTTTCTTGTATTGTATGATAGGGTGCATCATCCAGAACAACAATGCACCTTGATGAAAAATTTGGAATAAAACATCTTGTACCATTTTGTTTAATTCTTATTGTTCATTTTGTTGTAGTATTCTGATTCGGATATAGATTCGTATGTTAATTCTCTCCCTTTAATAAACACCATCTTATCTCCAACATGAACAACAATCACTCTTTGACCTGCACTTCCACTCCTGGCACTGTATTATGTTCACATTTTTTCACGGTATAGTAGGTGTATACCCATGCTTCATCAATATATACAACTGGTTTTGTAGGACAACCACTGTAATTCTTTGTAAGCACCCTTATGTAAGCTGCATAATGTGCAACAATGCCAGGATGCTCCATTGCGAGGGAACATACACCTTTGAGTACTGAAAAAATGATGGTAAGGAAGAGAAAAGGGGAAACCCGGTGCCGGCTCATAACCTACTCCTTCGAATAGCACTAAGGGGGCCGTCAGGCTTAATATCCCCATCCGACGGATGAATCACTATCAACAGTGACATATGCCTTCTCTTCATATGTACTGCGGAGAGATTTGGGATTTAACCCAGGCATATTGGTGCACAATTTAGTGATTAGAACTTGTGCATCACCATCTCTCCTAGTCCTGAGGTAGAATGACCCCCCCAGGAATCGAGCCACCGGTGTAGCTAAGGTGCTTGCCTGCCGATCCGGAGTTGCGCTCGTGCACGGGTTCGATTCCCGCTTGGGCTGATTACCTGGTTGGGTTTTTTCCGAGGTTTTCCCCAACTATAAGGCAAATGTCAGGTAATCTATGGTGAATCCTCGGCCTCATCAATTCCATCGACGCTAAATAACCTCGTAGTTGATAAAGCGTCGTTAAATAACCAAGCAAAATAAAAAAAACCAGGAATCGAACCCAGGCCGGCTAGTCTGGAGGCAGATGTGCTACCACAAAGCTAACTCGGTGAACTCTACCTAGAACTGTTGGTTTAACATTTAAAGACCCTTTTTTTTTTTTTTCACCTAATAGAATTTTGAAAAACTTGATTTTAATATATAAATTAAAATAAATATTTTTAGTGAAGATATTTCAAACATTCTAGGCCATGTTCATATGATATTCAGGAATAAATAGAAAAAATAATTACTCAGAAATATTGACATTTGTGGAAATTATCAGGGGAATGCGCAAAATGCAGCTGCCACTTTCAATAGCTAATTACCCATAACAGTGATAGTTATACTGAATCTGAAAACAGTATACAATTGCAGAAATGGTGTATGTTGAACATATAAAATTTCGAGATTACAGATTTATGCATTGCTGAGAAAAAAATTTGAATTTCACTGATTTGTTAGTACTTAAAAATACTTAAAGCTGTATGCCCCCTCCTTAAAATATGTAGCCTATTTTTACATATTTTAAAAGGTTGACCTGGTTGGCAAGCTGGCCTTCTATGCCCAAGGTTGCGGGTTCGATCCCAGGCCAGGTCGATGTCATTTAAGTGTGCTTAAATGCGACAGGCTCATGTCAGTAGATTTACTGGCATGTAAAGAACTTCTGTGGGACAAAATTCCGGCACATTCGGCGACGCTGATATAACCTCTGCAGTTACGAGGGTCGTTAAATAAAACATAACATTTTTATACTTTAAATCCCATACTTTTAATTAAACATTGCATTGTGTCTTTCCTTCTTTGAAATTTAATTTGTTCTGTAATAACATTAAGGAGTCTGCATAACATTGTAATCTCTCTTCACTGCTCATAAATTCTATAAAAGTTCTGCTCATGGCACATTTTCAAACTCGTCCACATTTTCAGATGTGGCCAACATTTTCCTGATCTGGAAACTTTCTCCCCACTACTTTCTGACTTTTCAAACTCTCTGGATATATCCCGAACTGTTCTAACTCTTTTTCCTACACACTTTGCAGCTCTTTCCACTGCTTTGTTTAAAGGAATAACGAGACCATTCTTCTTTTGTTTACAGAATTGCACTACCTTGTGTATCGCAGTTCCACTTTCAGAATGTATAATTTCATATCGCTATTTCTTCTTTGGAGATTCTATGTCTATGCACTATAGACCAAGTAATATTGTTTTCATTCAGTACTGTATGACACTTCGTTGCATAATGTGATATGATCCGTTTACTAGGAAATGTTTACACTTTAGTTTGAAAACTGGCCACTGGCAGTAATTCATGCAACAGGTTATACAGTAAATCTTATGACAATACTCTTCCAACTAATTGTTATTGATCTTAGAAATCCGTTGTCCCAGTCAGGTTTTAACCCACGAATGTCTAGTATATCAAACAACATTAAAAAATTAGGAACTTCGTTGTTAAGGTCGTCCTTGCTGACAGAATGCGTACCATGTTCTCTGTTGTGTTCACGAAGTTACGTCATCACCTACAGAGTTTGTTCTTGGCATTATTGCAAGTAAAATATGTCAGTATGGGTTATATTCTCATTGATTCTATAATAGTTTGAATCTTACGTAAATTTATAGAAATTATGTTAAACTAAATACCGAAACAAATGCTTGCAAGTTACTGTTATTTTGAATAATTATGTGTTTTTGCAATACTGAATTTAAGAAAATTTTTTAATTGCAAAACATTTTTGCTTAACTTCCACTTGAGATTTTTATTATTGTTTAATTCCATATAGTAATTGAACTATCAGTTTTGCATTAATGTAATGTATGCGATAGCTAGACTATGAAAGTTTATGCAGTAAAAATCACTGCTTAACCAAAATATTTTTGAGTTGCTGCTTTATTTTGGCCAAAAATAAAATATTTTTATAATATAAATAATGTAATAATAGCAATATTGAAATAGCAACATAAAGTAATATAATTTGCATATAAGACACGAGAATATACGAGAACTAGTAAAATGAACTACTTAAAATATTTTAATAAATCGATACTTGTAGCAGAAAATAGGACATAGTCCTTTTAATTTTTTTTTTTCGTTGTTGGTAACTCTATAGCATCTATTGGTATAATTAATTGGTATAATTGGTATGGTTTATTCTCACTCAAACTTTTGGTCCTGCTGGCCCTTCACTTATATAGTATTCGGGCCAGCAGTCCCTTCTATATACTATTTACAACTTGTACAATATTCGATGTTAATGACCGACATCTCTTAATGTTCACCCACTAAGTCTTTCATGTTCGTTCACCACACTTCCTATATTTCTGCGTTTATTAAATATTCCTTCTTTCCCTCTACTCCTACCTTCTACTATTTCCTATTCCTAATAACAACGTAACAATTACTTTTTCTATTCATCATTTTCACAGACCAACTTATTTAACATATCACTACAATCATTTACTGTACTATAACTAAGCCTACCCTCTATTATTTGCTTTACATCTATCTATATTGCTTTTTTTTGTCCTACTATAGCATCTATTAATCTATTAGATGCTTTATGGTTGTGCTAACAGATGGAGTTACTTGTCAACAATGTGACGCTGAAATGTGTGTTCATATTACTGCCCAGCGACAGTCCTGATGTATTTTTTTTATATTTATGATGATTGGTTAATTAATATTAACCCGGCACACTCACAATCACACTCATACAAATTCCCAGACTCTAGACACCCAGGGAATTCCTCTTTTTCAAGAAAAATTCACTGAGAGCCGAGCCCGGGAATCGAATCCGGAACCTCCTGATCTGAAAGCCAGCATGCTGACCAACAGACCACGGAGGCATTCGAAGTCCTTTTAGTAGAAAAAAAATCAGATAAACTAATCAAAAAAGGGAAATAATAAGGCGTGGTGTACTATGAGTTTAAAAATTCGTTTGTTTTTCGCACACTTCACCATTAAAAGAACATTTCACCTTCTCTTTTGTTTTCCATTATGATACTAAATTATTTCTTCTTGGCCTTTTCTATTGACATTTAAAAACTTTCTTAACCGAATTCACATACCATGAAGCCATTGGGGGACATGGAGGTAAGCCCCATGCTTTATAGACCTCGACACTAGAATGAGGTGGTGTGGTCGGCATCATGCTCCAACTACCTTTTTTCCCCTGGGAAAGACCCGGTACTCAATTTGATAGAAGGCTGAGTGAACTCCGAGGCTGTTCTGGAAGTTAGGCAATGAGAAAACCCATCACTACCCAGGATCGAACCCCAGACCTTTCAGTCTGTAGCCAGCTGCTCTACCAACTGAGTTAACCGACTGTCACAAAAGTTAAATAGAAACGATACATTTATCCAAGGATATAAATCTTGTCATTGTTGTTAATGCAGCAGTCAAAATAAAATAAATAAAAGACTGTCAAAAAGATAATCAACTTCTTTTATACTATGCTCACTTTTGCATGTGTTAGAATTCACAGGAAGTTAAACAGTTTAGAAATCACATTTTTTCCTCTCTCGTGCAGCCTGAGGCTTAATGTGCTTACCACTCCTATTTGGTGAATGACTGGGTAACCGAATGACCATGCTCTTGTACAAGTACAGCGCGCTGCACCGTGAACTTAATCAGGGCTATTGTATGGATGATGATGATGATGATATCTGAATTAATGATGGCGAAATGAGTTCGAGGTCCAATGCCGAAAGTTACCCACCAATTTTGCGTCAGTTGGTTGAGGGAAAACTCTGAAAAAACTCAAACTTATCCCAACCAGGATTTGAATCCAGACCCGCTCAGTTCAGACGTGTTAACCATTACTCCACAGCAGTGGACTTAAATCACACGTTTATTCAAGCATATAAATCCTGCTATTGTTAATGCAGCATTACAAACATGATGATGCTCTGCAAGTTAGGAATGGAAAGATGGCAACAGCAACAAAATTCCTGTTGCTGCTACTGCTGCTGCTATTACTACTATACTACTGCTGCTACTACTACCTTGTTTTATTTCATTTTATACATCTAACCCCAACAGGGCTTGCCCTAAAATATAAATTATAAACATTGAACAGAAAATATATATATATATATATATATTAGTTAAATGTCTTAAAATTAAACATTGTATGCACCACGCAAATGATTTCTTGCTTTTGTGTCTTCACTTCTACACTTAGAAATGGCCGGACACTTCAGTGAGTCAAATTGAGGGATTTGCTGGAAGGAAGACACATAGCATATACAGGTGAAAGTGTAATACCATATTGGTGGAAAGTCCATATTTTTCTGGCGTATTTTAACAGCATGGAGATTTTCGTGTAAATTTAATTTTAAAACCACTAATTTGAAGCCACTGACAGATATGACCAGTTTGCAACATTGTAGCCAGAAAGGGAGATGGGAGGTAGTTCACTAAGCCAGACAGACCTGATATCTTTATTACGAGAAGAAAGAGCAGTAGAGTAATTCATTTTCCATTACACAGTACAGTGTGTGGACATTAAAATTGAAATAGAAATATTTAAATAACATAGTCATTAATAGGATCCCAAAATGTAACCTGGTCTTGCTTGAACCTATAAGTCATGGTCAGCAAAGATATGCAAAGTCTTTAGATATGATAGCTGCATTCAATAAAGATATGCATTATCACAAACTTCTGTAGTCTAGTGCCAGCTTTTTCCTCCTCATAGAATTATAAACTACAGGAAATTAAAAAAAAAAAATCATGCATGATCTCCAAAGATAAGAGGACCAATCAGTTGATTTTAAAAGCATACCCACATCAAGTTTGCTAAGACCATACAGGCGCAGATGAGCTAAGACCTTGTTTATAGTGATAGGCCTACATATGCCAAAATTAGAAACAATTGCTTAACTATCTGGAATCGGACCCCATTTTCATATAAACTTTTTCATTTAAAATGATTTCAAGAACAAACTCTGTAACTGCCAACACACATAATTTGTGACTCACTCCGTATAAGACGATGCTATAGAATATTGTTACATTAATTGGTTAAAATAGATTTCCTTTCTAACACTGCACAAATTAGTACCACTCTCCTTCATCAATATTAGTATCAAAGTAGAGTTGAGTGAAAATGAGGTAACATTTTTCCATCGCTATCAAATTTGTATTTTTCTTGTATTTTTAAATAATGTTAAGGATACTAGTAAGAAATCATGTTTGTTACATTATTGTACTTTAAAATAGTAATACTTCCTCATCAAAATGTATAAACTATTTTTTTCTATTCCTTTTTGTGTAAGTAGGCCTACGTAGAGACAATCCTTTCCTCATACCATCAAAATGACCTAATCCCCTTTTTAGTTTTTGTCTTAATACATTTTACAGATGGAAAAAATAATCGGTCTACTTCCTGAATGGTGTAGATACCTGAGAAAATTGTCCTTAATTTTCATGCATAGGGATTTATGCGTTAAAAGAATATGTCCTGTATAAAATACTAACTATATATTTTCAAACGCTAAATTTCACTTTATAAGGGTAACCCAGATCTGAAAATGGACCATTATGATTTCTTAATATTTATTGTCTACAGACGTGTAATATAGGTACATATTGTAGGAAAATAAGTTTCATACATATTAATATTATTCAAAGATTGACATAATGGAAGATGACTTGCAGAAGAACAAGATTCAAGGTGAGTAAGAAATATGGAACACTACTTGTGGCTTTCATATTTTTAATTTTTGAAGAAATTCTATATACGAAAGTTATAAGGAGTGAAAAAAAGTGTATTTTGAACATGTTTTAAACTGTTTTTAATTTATTTATAAAGTATGTGCCAAAAAGTTTGCTTTTAATGGTATTGTGTACTTTTTTTCTCTCTCTCTTCCATTGGAGTCTGGTCTTGGTGTAAGTTGTAACACAGTTTACTATACGTATAGTATAGTTATAAAATATTCTACAGTATCTTCATTCGTGTCTTTCATAGAAAAATTTTGTAAGAAAAAAATTTAATGTTAAGGGACTAAAAATGCATTGTAATGCATTAACTTTCTTAACAGGTTCAAAGGAGTTGAATAAAGTTCTAAACTGTAATTTCATTTGCTCTATTAAATATTTTACATTTATTACGTCTACAGCCAATTTTTTTTACATGAAACATTTAAATGGGCACCTATTCAGGAAAAATGTTATTTACCATTTCTGTAGTACTCCGCATTTATCTTGTTCTTTAATAGGAGCACAACAATGCAACCTGCAACGTATCATTGCTCCTAGTTGGCAGAGGGCCAATGCAACTTGCAACATAGCCTAAAGTATACAAATAATATAAAATTTATTTTTATATCCGCCTGCCAAAACAGGTGACCATATAGGTCCGAAAAACAATTTCAGAAAAATACATACATGGAATAGAGACAAATAAGAAATATATCAATACAGTAGGTAGTAATCATAGTAGGCCTACTATGCTTCATACACAATGATCTTTCATTGTTTGTAAACAACAAAGGTTGTATGACCCATTTCTGTTATTTTTAAGTGATTGTCAATATAGGTTGTATCGCAGGGGCGGATGCAAGGGGAGGGATTAAGGGGATATATCCCCTCCCGAAATTTTGAGAAAAATACGAAACAAGAAACAAAAATAATATTAATTTTAATTTGTGAATGTACATAGGAATTAGAGAGTTTTCCACGTAAATTCTCTTTGCTAAAATGTTTTTTTTTTATCCAATGCCACCAGGTTGTCTTTTCGACATTTCTGGTCCTTTGCTAAAATGTTAAATTCCAAGAACTGCAGGAAGACAAACACAGAGTTCTTACTTCAAGACAGAGAGTCATGAAGAGTATTTTAGGCTTATAATTTTCCTTCTCTTCTTAGACTATTTCATTAGTCAGCTCAAGGACAGGTTTTTAAATCATGTGGGAATCCTAAAGTCCATACAAACTTTTCTGCCTAAAAACATAGTGTGGGCATCAGATGAAGATTTAGAAACTGCTATTCAGGCTGTAGTAAATCAGTGGCCCAATGATGTTGATGCATCACCAGAGTCTTTCTTCAATGAATTGAGGATGCGGAGAAGAAATTTCCTTGATCAGAAAAATCTTCACCTAATACCTACTGATTTTATATCATCTTTCAACAGGTGCAATGAAATTATTTTACCCTGCACTCGCAAGGCGCTGAAACCTTTCTGCACGTTGTCTGTAACTACAGCAACACCAGAATGGTCATTCTCAACTTTGCGGTATTTGAAGACTTACTTGAGAAGCACGATGGGAGCAGACAGATTAAATGGACTGGCCTTGATGTATATACATAAAAATGTATAAATAAAAGCTCATGAAGTACTGGATGAAATGTCTAAGAAGCCTCGTCGCCTTCTTCTGTAAATGTCATTCTGCCATTGTTTTTGTATTGCAGTCATTGTAAATGTTAAAATTAAAAAATTATGGTTTATTTAACAATGCTCGCAATTGCCGAGGTGATATCAGCGTCGCCGATGTGCCGGAATTTTTTCCCTCAGGACTTCTTTTACATGCCAGTAAATCGACTGATATGAGGCCTGTCGCATTTAAACACACTTAAATGCCATTCAGCTGGGTTGGAGTAGAACCCGCAACTTCGAGCACAGAAGGCTATACCAACTACGCTACTCAGGCCAATTTGTAGATGTTTGTGACTCGGAAACAAATTGTGAGTATATAAACTTTCTCATTACTCCATTTTTACTATCTCCACAAATCCCTCCCCGAAAAAAAATCCTGCGTCCGCCCCTGGTTGTATGTGTGAAACCCAATAACCTGTGTTAAAATTCGAAGTGAAAGTAAGCCCTAGTTAATGTATCAGTTACAGTTGTCATCCTCTTCAGTAGTATATGATTTGGATGCAGAAAAACGTCCCTCTTTTCTGTGCATTTACAACTTTTGTTGTTTACATGCTTCAATTTATTTAATACAAATTATAACGTACACTTATATTATATATATTTTTTAATCCAATGCCACCAGGTTGTCTTTTCGACATTTCTGGTCTTCTCTCCTGGCCGTGGCTTAGTTGTAACCCACTTCTGAGGTTGGGGCACCTGGAAGGCGGAGTTATATATATATATATATATATATGATTTATCTATAATTTTTAACAAGGCAGCCAATCAGAATGTGAATGTATTAGACATATTCTAGCACTGCCAAGTGGCATGGTAGAGAAAGAAAGTGCGGTGGTTATTTCTGTTTATATCAGCTTCAAGGTACTTCAGCCACAGTCTAGTATATACAGTCACGAAGCTCAATACGTAGTAAATATGCAGCCATAGATAGTTGCTAACCACTAGAATCGCTAATAATCACCTCATTACAGACAATGCGAAATAGTACCGGCATAGACTGTTGTTCCTAGCACACTCACAACTCAAGCTTCGTGACTGTTTATACTAGACTGTGCTTCAACCCTCTCCCCTGCGGGATATTAAATTTTTTTTGACGTGAATATGTCTTTGAGTCCACACCTGTGGAGTAACGGTCAGCACATCTGGCCGCGAAACCAGGTGGCCCGGGTTCGAATCCTGGCCGGGGCAAGTTACCTGGTTGAGGTTTTCCCTCAACCCAATACAAGCAAATGCTGGGTAACTTTCGGTGTTGGACCGCGGACTCATTTCACTGCCATTATTACCTTCATATCATTCAGACACTAAATAACCTCAGATGTTGATACAGGGTCGTAAAATAACCCAATAAAATAAATAAATATGTCTTTGAAATCAGGAGTACCAGGATGGGGTAAAAGGTGATGTAACATGTAACAGGGTGATCCATTCCGACAATGTCGTGACTAATAACACGATTGAAATAAATGTATCGTTCGATTGGGTATACAACTACGATGCGAGAATGACCTTGAGTTGGCGCCGCGGGCAGCGACTGGCGGCTATTTTGGACGTGGGCGAAAATTTTCGGGCAGTATCTCGTGACTCTCGTACTCTCGCTCTGATTTTGATGCCAAACGAAAGATCTCATTTATATCTATCGATTTAAGCCAGAGATATTCATGTAAAACCCATGGCCGTGTTCCCCAGACCATACCCCCCCCCTTTTTTTTAATCCATGTTAACTCTTTAGCATCTATTAGTACTTTCTGGCTGTGCTAACTGATGACGTTATATGTCAACACTGTGACATTGGAACTTGTGTTCAGTTTTCTGCCAGCGATAGTTGTGATTTGTAGGCTATATTTTTATATTTTGAAGATTGGTTAATTTGCAGCCCGGTACACTCTGTCACACTCACATACAAATTTGCAGACTCTAGTCATCTATAGGACTTTTCTTCAAGAGAAATTCCCTGAGAGCCTCGTACGGAAATCGAACCCGGGACCTCCAGATGTGGAAGCCAGCATGCTGACCACAAAACCACGGAGGAGGCAATCAAATAAAATAATAGGCTCTGAGGATGGTGTGAAGAAGCACCGAAACAGCTGTAAGCCGCACAATGCTTACACAATTAACACGAGTAAGATCGCCATTTAATCAATTATTTAAATAAAATAATATTAATATGTGCCTTCTAAATATGTCAATCTATTAAATAATTCTTTTTATCCTCTCAGGTTTTGAATTATTATTTGCAATGAGAATTGTCATGGCCTCCTCCATTCTCACATTGTACACCTAAATCACAGCCTTCTACATACACACACACACCCACACACCACACATACATATTGTGTCGATGAATAATGACATTACGCATGAATCAACAGAACGATTTCAGTGAGGACATAGACGCATATTATAAATAAAGAATTGTGTACGTGCTACGAGAAGGAATTCATAGTTTAATAGTATCAAATGTCCCCACAAGGCTAAGTACAGTAAACCAACTAAGAATTTATTCCTCCCACGCCATATTACTTTGTCAAAAGTCCACACCCCATTTAAATAGGAGAATGGGAATGTAAGCATTCTAAAGATTTTATGTAGGTTATACTACACATATTTATATTTTTGGCGTGTGACAATAACCCACAGCTCTAACAAAGGATATTAGAGACATTAACCCAAGACGAGGTAATTTTCAAGTTTGTATATTGGCCTTCCTGTTGCAGGTATGAAAATCGAAATGTCTGTCTGCGTAAAAGAGGTGCAGCAATGGACAGGTGATGGTTATTGGATGGCAGAATATAATTCTTCCGCCTGGATGTTTGTGTTAAATTCATAAGGTAATATTGATATCGATTACCACCACTGTTGTTTATTTATTATTATATGTTTATATCAACGTTTGATCAGCCCGCAAATTATTTGACACTATTTTATTTACCTACGGCTGTCGCATTATTTGTCAAACGTGAAAAATGTAGATCACTGTTTGATTTGCATGTATACTATGGTGCTCTTACCAGCTAACCTAATATTCACCAGTGTTAAGTTCATTTTGTAGTTGGGAACCGCCCTTCACATATATGTACGAGCTTAATGTGACTTAAAACGAGTAATATTAATGTAGCATTCGTTTTAAGTGTTAAATGGGAAATAGGCGTACAGATTATAAATATTAAACATAGCCTAGTACTTTATCCATGTTCGTAAATATTGTGGGTAACATTAATTTATTTTCTGTTTCACATTGTAAATATGGAATAAATTTGGTATATTTCAAAACTAAATCAATTTGACATAACTTTAATATGTTCCGTTTGTAACAATTCAAATGACAAACAAATCTTAGGTAGGACATTGTGTTTCAGATACTTTCTTATTACTTAATCAATCTGCGAAGCAGTGCAGAAATAGTACCGTGATTTTTTTAATTCGTAGGCTAATTGAAATTTTGTTTTGTTGATCTTCGACAATCCTGCATTTGGCACCTTTTCATCAGGGGCATTATTATTATTATTATTATTATTATTATTATTATATAAACTGAGTTAGAGATTAAAGTTTTTAAATTCTAATTATCAGTACCTAGATATTTAGCTAGCCTATTTAAAATATTTCATGTTTATTACCTATACATAACTGCAACAGTGCCAGTTATCATTGAACTGGACAATTTTTAAAGGTGGAAAGGATATATATGCAGGAGTGCTCGCAGGTTTTCATCTCAGCAGGGATAAAACACTTCCTCGATACCCATGGTAGGCCTGTAACATTCTGTGCTGATGTCCTTTTCCTCCCCTCTGAATTTTAATTTCTTTTTAAATATATAACATGGTGCTTATCGTATTTTATTTATTTTTTTTTTTTTTGTAAGATTGGAATATGAGCATACTAGCTGCACTACAAATTCTACATCACTAGGACTTCTAAATAGATACCGATAATAAGTAGGTATTTTTTTATAGCCTGTATTCTTTTAGTATTTCTTCACCCAGTTGTACTAAAAAAATGAAGTAAATCGTAAAAAATTATTCATTTTTTTTTTAAGAGATATGGTACAGTGCCCAAAATAACAGACAGGAATATGGCCTAAGGATTATGAATTTCAACTTTGCACGATTAATTTTCACTAATTTCACAAGACTGTCGTCAAGAAGCTCTTCTGCATTTCGTGTTTTGTTTGTTGTAACATAAAATTATCCAACTTTTCCAAAGCGTCTTTATTCGGAATTTAAATGTATATTTTTGAAGTTATTTACAATTTTTTATAATGCGTAAATTGATTATGAACGCATCATGGTGACTGGCTAGGGTTTCACGAGATCGAGAGAGCATGCAATATTTACAAAGCACATTTTTAACAGTCTTACAATAAACTAACCACGGATATGACAGTCAGTCTCATCGAAATGCTATTTTCTTAGTCTGTATCATTTGTTAAAAAACATCTTTTTCTGATTGCCATAGATGCAGTAAAATTTAATGCTTTAGGGACTCGTCAATTCTTTGGAAGTGAAACTTCTTTAGGCAGGGTACGAGTCAAATGCTGTGAAACAAAATTCTGTGACGGGCGTTTTAAAAGGACTTGGCTGTTATTGCTACAGGATTGTATACAATTCCAAGAAAAATAAATGGGCTGCACGGGAAAGTGCCAGATAAAACGCACTGCGCATGTGCAATAAACGAGAGCATGTAGGCTTATACAGAGTGTCTCAGAAGGAATGTAAAATACTTTAAGATAATGTAGTTTTGGTTTATCTACATCGATTTAACCTCATATAATTACCTATGTGCGAAATGTAACCATGGGGAAGTTATTGATGGGTGAACTTTAAAATGGAGAAAGGCATTATAGACGTATTTCTATGTTTTAGAACATCGTGACATTATTGAAAATGCTGCATTTTTTGTTGTTCCAATAAGTTTATTTCACAAACTCGGTAAGAAAATAAAATAATTCCACAAGATAAGTTACTAAAGTTTCTCTTCTTATGGAGTCCATGAATTGTGAATTCACATCAGGTACTGGTTCTCTTTCCGACCTCAGTAAACACTTATTAGCTTTCCAGTTCAGATAACATTGGGTAAGCACGGGAAAGCACACACTGTGTGTGTGTGTGTGTGTGTGTGTGCGTGCGTGCGTGCGCGCGCGCGCGCGGTTCCCCCCCCCCCCCCCCCAAGAAGACGAAGCACATGAACATTCATAGTCAGTGGCAGAATGTTTTCTGTATTTTGTTAATTTTACACTTTCAGTTTTCTGTAAGGCGATTAAAATATTAGAAGGTGAAAATACGCTTTCAACCGAGGTTCACAAAATCATGTTTGGAATAAAGACTCAAATAGAAACTCATAAAAAGGACTCATTTTTCGGTTTTGAAGTGAATATGTCGCTTGCAAATCTCACAGAGGCCGAAAAACAAGCTGTAATGAAAAAGTTCACCAGTGTGTATGACACATTGTTGCAGTATCTAGCCAAGTGGTGCGATTTTAGTGACAATAACATATTTTAAATTATATCTGTTCTTGATCTATCTAGTCCATCACTGTTCTCATTTAATGACTTAGTTCACGTAGAAAAGAAATTGCAGATTACTTTCGAGTTCGACAGAAATTAACTCTACAATGAATGGCCTATTTTAAAGACAGTGGTAACTATAGACTATGGTAACAACACTGATGCAAGACAAAGATAAAACTCAGTGTCGCAAACTTTGGGTATCTTTTTTCGAAAAGAACTACAACCCCTAATATGTATATATATTATTATATTGCGACATGTGCTTGCAATTTCTGTAAGTAATGCGCATGTGGAAAGGGTGTTTAGAGTCATGAATGGATTGTGTACTACAGATGACAGGAACAGATTGTCAACAGAATTAGTGAAAGCGGAAATTTGTATTAAAATGAACTTGAGTGTAAGCTGCCAGGAATCCTACAAAATAGCCTTGGAAAACAAGAGACTTCTGGAATCTGCAAGGACTCCAGCTTTACAACTCCAACTCCAATTTTACAACTTTTTTATGCGAGGTTCTGAAAAAATTAACTAATATGCATTTGAGAGAGCATATTTTTCTGTGCCATACCCTAAAACTTTCACCATGATTGGATTTTATTTGATGGAGAAATAAATTCCCAAAGTCTGCAAATCTGGCATTAAAATTTAGGAACTTGTTGAAACTTTTTTTTTTCCCCCACGATTACAAATATTAATTTATCCGTCAAATCAAATCCGATATTGTTGAATTTTTAACTGATCCTTTAACTTGCAATACAAAATGAAATATAATAATAATTATAATAGGTATTTAGGCCTATAATAATAGTAATTAATAATAATAATAATACGTCCAGTAGTAGTAGTAGTAGTAGTAGTAGTAGTAGTAGTAGTAGTAGTAGTAGTAGTAGCAGTAGTAGTAGTAATAATAATAATAATAATAATAATAAAAAATTTTATAGACATCGTAAATCTCCGGGTTTGGCGATAGTTCAGCCTGATAATCCACACACCAGTATGTTTCATTGCGATGAGTTCAATCAGTTCAGTTTTATTTCAAGTTGAATTCTCAATTTTATTCTGCTCATTCCAATATTTTTAACTTTGTTGATGTTTAATTTCTATTCAAAATAACACATGCATCAAACTGAACAGTAAGAAGCAGTGCAGAAACAAACAGCAATTTGAAAAAAAAGAGAAATTCCTTAAAAATGTTATGGAAGAATTCAGAGGACTTATATTACACTATGCAGTTAAAAAAAAAAGCGAGTTTTAAGTTTTTACCTAAAATGTAAAGAAGACGACGCTAATGGCTGAAATACTGCATAACTGTAATAACATTTTTAACCAGAACTATGTAATATAGACAGTAATAAGCCTGTTAAACTGGGAAGGAAAATGATGCTGTCGGAGTCGATGCAGAATAACAGTTTTGAAGCCAATTCAAATGTAAAGCAGGAGCTAACTCGGAATTTTTACTCCGGGAGCCAATTCGGAAACACCGAATTTTTCCCCAACCGTTAGACTTCGGACATGGTACTTATATAAGGTTAAATTGATGTAGGTTAACCTAAACTACATTATCTTGAAGTATTTTATGTTCCTCCTGAGACTCTCTACTGGATGTTCAGTTCAAAGTGTGTCATGGCTCGCTGTATGTCGTCATGTGGCTAGTCGATGAGCCTAGAGAATTCAATCTTCCTACACTTCTGCAGAGGTGTATTACTTATGTGCCAGAGAAGTTGCCTAGCAAGTACGGGGTTCATTCAGAAGAGTACTTACAGATACGTACGGTAACACCTGTAGTGTCAGGAATGTGAACTGTTTCGAAACATCTACTGAGGTGAGTTTTTTCTTACTGTCGGGATATGTATGTATGTATTTATTCACACTGCAATGGGTATATACCCGGTGGCAATGGTAACTAATTACACTCAATAATGACAATAATAAACTTGTTAATTAAAAATACACTTAATAATAATACCAATAATTAATACTAACAATAATTTATAATAATAATAATAATAATAATAATAATAATAATAATAATAATAGGGAATATCCAAAATTAAATGAAGCACTATCACTTAAAATAGCATTTAAAATAAATCTAATTTGTACCTTAAATCTAAGTTCGAACTAAAACCCACGCATATGATATGTTCATATCTGCACAAGTACCTTTCCACATTACACTCATTTCGCTGTCAACTCACTCACTGCACTGGAACTACGACACATTTCACTGATTCTATCCTGATTTCACTAACACTTCAAAAACATTTCACTGTTCAAATACTTTGCACTGCCACTATAAACTATAAAGTTTCCCTGACAGGAACACGTTTCACTGACACAACACACTTCACTGACACAACATAATTCTTCACTGATACAACACTTCAATAACAAAATATAATTTACATCCTTTATACTGTGTATAATTACCGTCTATTAGTAAAGTCCTTAAGCCTATTTTTAAATACGTTTTTGGTTGTTGGTAAAGCCTTTAGTAAGTCTGCAGGTAAAGCATTCCAGTCCCTGATAGTACGATTGAGAAAAGAAAACTTTCCAGTATTACTTACGTATTTGTTGACATTAACTTGGACGGTCAACATGGACACGGAGCATTTGATTTGTATTGTGGAATGTTGCCGTACGCAACCGATGATAACAAATATCCTGCGTACGACTTGGCCGCGGAAAACACAGTTCGAAAGAGGTTATGGTAGCACACAGACCGTACAGACCGCCATCTGTTGCTACGACGTTCAAGTTATACCGTAGGTATACGTTCTCAAGTTCAGATTGAATGCCTTGATTAATAGGCAACTTCTCTGACACAAAAGCTGAAACTCGCTTCAAATCGCTGACTCATCGACAGTGACGTCATGACACACTTTGAATTGAACACCCAGTATATATGCTACTTGTGAACATTCTCGCGAAACTTGTTGCCTACATACAGGAGGATTGCCATCAAGACTTGGCCCATTTCTTTTTTTCTGGTACTGTACGTTGCTGTGTTATCGCGTAAGTAAAGTTGTTGATATTTGGGGGTTTCCGCCAATTTACACAAATTGAAGCATAAATTAGTGCCTTTCTTGTGTTAAATTCTATCGTACCTGGTTTACATATTTCGACCTATTATTGGTATTCTCAGTTCTTGAGTTCTGAAGAAGACCAATAATAGGTTGAAACGTGTAAACCAGGTACGATAGAATTTAACACAAGAAAGTCATATAATACATATTCCGAAGTGATACAGTGTTAAAAGTTATGTAATCAATATGTATAAATTAGTGGCAGTGAAACTGTTGTCGGGCAATGCGTCTGCCGTGTAGTGTTATACAATCAAAGCCAGTGAGTGAAATTACATAGTTGAGAAGCTTTTGTTATAAAATATGCCAAAATCAAGGGCTGAACGGACAAGAACGTGCGTGAAACGAAGCTTGTAGGCCTAAATGAACTGCCAGAAACTGAGCCAAAAACGAAAAAGTAGATTGAAACGATCGTGTGAAAATGCAAGGCAAGGAAGAAGGCATTTTCTAACCTCAGTTCAGTTACAAAGTGGAAAGACAAAATAAATATAGTGCACAAATATTATTGGTTACTACATAGAAAATCCACCTTTGGAGGCACCTGCAAAGCTCAGTCGACAGAGGCGCTTGCTTTCTGATCCGGAGTTGCGCTCGGGCGTGGGTTCGATTCCCGCTTGGGCTGTTTACCTGATTGGGTTCCGAGGTTTTCCTCAACCGTAAGGCGAATGTCAGGTAATCTGTGGCGAATCCTTGGCCTCATCTCGCCAAGTGCCATTTCGCTATCACCAATTCTATCGACGCTAAATAATCTAGTAGTTGATAAAGCGTCGTTAAATAACCAAATTAAAAATCCACCTTTCGTAAATTATATTACCCGTCATGACAACGCCGATATGTTCAAATTTAATATTTGAGCGCACTTATTAAGAGTTAATAAGTGGCGATCAAATCATAAAAGATTTGTTCTGTGTATATTTGATTTTTGTGATTTTACCGGTTTCGTGGTAGAATATGACTCTGGTGACCAGAGGTTCATGTGCTTCTAATATTGTCAAGTTACTTGGCATTGTCTTTTCGTAATGTGATGAATAGATCTCGGATTTTTAGGCTCGAATAGGATAGTTTGCAACAATTTTATATAACAATTCCTGAATGTATGCAACACGAGAAACTCTAGAGCGGTGATATTGCTTAAAACTAGGTGCATTAAAGAACGTATGTTTTAGCCCTGATCAATGATCACATATAATGTGATCTGGGGTTTCAGCCTGTGCTGAACGATCCTAAAAATCCTAGATCTATTGATAATGTAGCCTATGGGTTTCCCGCAACTTGGCGTTCGTATATATGGCAGATTTGATTGTACAGTGCATACATTTTACCATTTTTATCTCCCCCCGCTCGCGGATGAAGAGCCCAGCTGTAGGCATACTCATGCGAGTGAGGAAAGACCGATTCTGTGCACTATATTCCTCGAAGGTTACCTCTCCTTCAACAGCAACAGTATTCTTAAACCCTAACCGTTGAAGAAAGTGTGTGGACAATCATTGAGGAGGCAGGACCCAGTGAAGTGTGCGGTTCGTGCGATACTTGGCAGTGAACAGTTTCGGGTTTTCAAATTTCATTTTTATTTAAAATTGAAGAATGCTTTCTTGTTAAGTCATGGCATATTATCTGATTGGAAGGATAGGTTTGGTTTGTTCAGGCTTTTGTTATTCATTCATTTATTATATTCCATAGATCTTACATGAGCAACGAAGCTTTAAGATTGGAACAAGTCAAAATTTTACAATATTACAATTACAATTTTTACATTTTTACAATTTAGTAATTTTCTACAATTTTTTTTTTACAATTTTCTGCAATTTTTTTTCAATATTTTGGCGAGATGCAGTGAGATGAGGTGAGGTCCGAGGATTCGCCAAAAGATTACCCGACATTTTCCTTTGGTTGGGGAAAACCTCGGAAAAAACCCAACCAGGTAATCAGATCAAAGGGGTGAAATGAAGTGATGCCGAGGACTCGCCATAGACCATCCGGCTTCAGTCCCACAGCTGGGAACTGCTTTGCATATAAGTTTTTTGTTGCGAAAATTGGGAAAAGGAAGTATAATTGTGCAGTGTTTGTGAGAAGTACTTATTTTGTAATTTTTTCTTATCCATTTTTAGCAGTTTCTGAAATTTGGAATTTGTAACATATAAATTCTTTGGTCAGTGGGAAAAGGCACATAAAAAAAAATTAATTTTTCAGGGGAGACTTTTTTTTTAATTTACTCTTAACTAAATGTAAGTATAATAAAGAAATTCATATATGTTGGTCAAAGTAAGACCCTTTTCAATTTAACATACAAGAAATTTTATTATTTCAAAAATTAGAAAACATATTTGACTTAGTCCACATCTGTGAAGTAACGGTCACCGCGTCTGGCCGCTAAACCAGGTGGCCCGGGTTCGAAACCTGGTCGGGGCAAGTTACCTGGTTGAGGTTTTTTCCGGGGTTTTCCCTCAACCCAATACGAGCAAATGCTGGGTAACTTTCGGTGCTGGACCCCGGACTCATTTCACCGGGATTATCACCTTCATTTCATTCAGACGCTAAATAACCTAGATGTTGAGACAGCGTCGTAAAATAACCCAATAAAATAAAAATAAATATTTGACTTATGTGAATAGGTACAACAGAAAAATCGACTTTTTTCCTGCCGACCAAAGAATTGGTTTCAGACATTTAAACTGTTTTTCGCCATTTTTCAGTAGTTCTCATTTTTGTAATACGATGAAATATGGCCTTTTTTAAAAGAAAAATAAAAGAATGGCTACTGTTTTAGCTCGATGTTTTCCAGTTGTAAGGCGAATGTCGGGTAATATGGTGACTCCTTGAATTCGTCTTACCAAATACAGTCTACCACCAATTCTGATCCAAGATAACCGTGTGGTTGATAGTGTTGTTAAATAACCTATTAAAACTCTTCCTTTTGCATAAGTTTTAATGACATAGCCAGTTATGCTCATACCGCTAAGAATGCCTCTGGCGGCTGTAGGTTACTTCACGCAACTGCACAGTAGCCTGCTGCCTGCAGGCATCTTCTAGAGATGCATGCATGCTGATCCCTGCTCTAGGGCATACTTTGCCCTTGGTTTCAGTATATTTACAGATAATTGTACATACAGTACATAATAGTACAAATTAGATTTCACCTTAGACTTTGTTAGTATGTGCACAATTTTCAGGAGAGCTGCAGTTCGCCAATACGTGATTTTATGTTTCCTGATTACTTCTTTCTTTAAGGTAACCTCTAAATAAATAAATTACATTTTTACAATTGAATAAATAATTAGCATTATGAGTTTTGTTTTCGTATTTTATCTAGGATAGACGCTGGCAAATCTGCTTTCGGCAAAAGTACTTTTATCACCATTTAATTCGAGAAAAATTCGTTCCGGCACCGGGAATCGAACCCGGGACCTCTCAGCTCTACGCGCTGAGTGCTCTTTCGAACTGAGCTATGCCGGGACACGATCCACAGTGCCGGCCGAACTCCTCTCGTAATGCTTTACGGCCTTAATACACATTGGCTACTTCATAGTAGTCGTGTAATATTCAATAAGGTGGGCGAGACCTCATATATAATGAATATGTGATGTATTAATAGTACATTATGCAACGAGCCTATAATGGTAGTAATTAAGACGCGAGTATGTTTGTTTATGAAACGAGCGCAAGCATATCCGAGAATAATCGATACTTGCGGTTTTATAATGGTACAGTGGTGATTTCTCATTGGCTGAACAACTGAATTATAATGAATAGGTGTACTTTAATGAGGTGCATTAAAGGGCTACTACCAGGTGTATAATTACTACATTTCGGCATGGTCGAGCATAAAAGTACTTATGCTAAAATGTACATGAACATCGTCGCTGTTATTCCAAAACCTCGTAACTCCAGAAAATAACATTTTTCAGTTACAACAAAAATATGAATGGAACGTAAGCAGGTGCTTTCACAAAATATAACTACCAAAACCTCTCATTAACCATTTAACAGAGTTTGTGTTAGCAACCTGTTAATACAAAACCTTAATTATTGTTTGGATATACTGTATGGATATACCCTACAACAAGACATCTTTATATTCTTCATCTTATACAGTTTCAGTTCCTAGAAATTGGAACTCGCTACCGAATGATGTAAGGGGTTGTTGGACAATAACTTCATTTAGGTCAAAATTACATAAATTCTTACTTAACAAATTAATTGCTGATAAATATCTATTACATATAATGAACATCTGTCCATTCTTATTATTATCATTAATTTCTTTAAATAGATTTACAAAACCTCTAATGGCAGTTACATTAATATTCTCATTATATATATATATATATATATATATATATATATATTTCTCCCTGTGACATAGTTCTAGTAAGCTTATATTGAATTAATTTTCATCATTTTACTAGCTATCTCAAATCTCAAATTAGTTATACTTACTTACTTATTGGCTTTTAAGGAACCCGGAGGTTCATTGCCGCCCTCACATAAGCCCGCCATTGGTCCCTATCCTGAGCAAGATTAATCCAGTCTCTATCATCATATCCCACCTCCTTCAAATCCATTTTAATATTATCTTCCCACCTACGTCTCGGCCTCCCCAAAGGTCTTTGTCCCTCCGGCCTCCCAACTAACACTCTATATGCATTTCTGGATTCGCCCATACGTGCTACATGCCCTGCCCATTATAATTGAATGAATTAAATTAGCTCATAAATTAAGTTACTAGGTTTATCTAAATTTAAATAAAATGTAGTCTACTAGTTGTTGAAACTTAAATGAAGAATATTGCTGGAGCATCTTTTAAGTGTAGTGTAAATATTCGTAATTTAAATATGTATTGTATTGATTAAGGCTGGTTGAGTGGAAGAGAAGGCCTTATGGCCTTAACTCTGCCAGCGAAAATAAAACATTATTATTATTATTATTATTATTATTATTATTATTATTATTATTATGTGGTTTTGGTGCTTTATTCTGTTGTCTTTCTAGTGTACGTGGTCTTGTATTTCGTTATTTATGGAAGATGTATTGTTCATTCTTCTAGAAGAGTTCTTAATTAAATAGCTTAGGGGGAATGAAGGTTAGTTGCAGAGATGTGATGTGAAAGTGTTTTTCTGAGTACAAGGAATGAAATATGGAGAGGTGAAGAGAAGAAAAACGAAGACGAGTTTATAACAATTACGGACCAAGTCCTCACAGAGAAGGAATTTTCTCATAAATTTCGGCCAGTGCCTGCCCAGCATCGCAATGAATTTGGAAAACTGCTAGATAGCAGAATCCAGTTTCGAAAACCAGCTGTAGCGGCTGGGGATTTTTTTTGCTGACCACACATTACCCCTATATTGGTTGGATGATCGTTCACCTCTACTGAGACAAGTGGACGTGAGACCAGCAGTTTTTTGGTTGATCTTGACCCTTCGTGGGCTGTTGTATAACGGATCGAATTCTCATTCTAGCATTAGGGCCTACATGATTGCCACCTCATCCATTGATTGATATCTATATGAAGTTGTCGTAATATTGTCTAAATCAGACTTGTTTGATTTTGTATTGCTATGGCTCAGAGGTCAGCAGATGCTGAACTTTGCACCAGGCCTTCATCAAGTCAGACTTGTATCATGACTATGATCTGATGATAGCAGTCTGCTAGTTAAGTTTCTTTGAGGTATGTGATTTGTGCTGGGTCTGTCAAAAAATGGAAAAGAGAAAGAATAAATGAATAGATGAATGTATGAAAGACAACTTGAATACATGAGAGAGAAAAGAATGAGTGAATGAATGACAGGACGAGTAAGCAATGGAACTAATAAGCAAAAAGAGTGGATAAATAAAAGGTGGAATGAATGAGAGTAAGAAAGAATAAAAGAGAACAAAAAAGTCGAGGTAGGCTATGTCGATACATTCACCAGAGCTTTTACGTGGATTCGTCTTGGACAGTAAGGGGTTTGATGCAGAAGTTCATTGTGAAATGAAAGATAAGTTATTGCTCTGTAATTTCATCCATTTTATTTTCTCTTTTTCTTGAGATCTAACCACATTTACTGGCTCAGTATGTTTGCGTATATTGAATCATATTCAGTGTCCACATCCATTAGTTCGCATGTACTCTTGGTTGTGCCTCCCAAGTTGTGCCACTTCGACTTTCTTCCTCTCTTTGTAGGGGTGCATTCAAGTTCTAAGGTTTCCGATTTTTTTCTCAGGATTGGGAGCAGTAGAAACATGGGTTTCGCTTAAACGATGTGAGTACTCTTTGTGAATGCGTGACAGAGATGGCAGCAGCATATGGTACACACAAATTTAGTGACAGCAACTAGAATGAGAAGCAATTCTATACTTAGAATGGCGATGTTCTCGTTACTAGAACAACGTATAAATAATTTGTTTTCTCCATTTGAATGTTGTGACACCCATTGAAATTCAACGTCAGTTGAGTGAGACATGTGGTGATGGTGTCATGAATGTGAAGAATGTGCTTTCGTGGGTGCGGCAATTCAAAGAAGATCGAGTATCGTATGACAGTGAGCCAAAAGATCCTTGGCCTCTTGTTCTGGAGGATTGCCGGTTCACTGTGGAAAATATTGCCTCAAAAGTTGGTATTTCCATGAGATCTCTGCACACAGTCCTGAATGAAAACCTGAAAACACATTGCGAGAGTTTCTTCATGGAAACAACTTTGAAGTGGTTGTTCATGCTCCCTACTCACCTGACCTGGATTCTAGCGATTTTTTTTGCTTTTTCTAACAATGAAGGACACTCTCCAAGGTTACACATTCTCCAGTCACGTCACTATTGGATCAGCAATTTTGCAGTGGTCAAAACAGATCCCTAAAGAAATGTTCGCAGCGACATGGCATCATGACGTCGATGTTGTGAAAAAATGCCTACATCTGCAGGAAGATTACGTTGAGAAGTGACAGAAGTTTTAAATTTTTTAGGACGACTAGTTTGTCAGAAAGAAAAATCGGAGACCTTAGAACTTGAACGCACCTCGTAAAAACTACATCATTTGGCTTGGGTCTTTTTGAGCTTAATTGATTCATTTCGAGCCCTTCTTTAATTTGATAGGTATGGGTTTCTTTTATTTAGCTGCAAATATTTCGAAATTTAGATTTTAGTCACTTATTTTTTCTTAATTCTCAGTTATAACTTTTCACAATCTGTTTAGATGTGTGTGATTTAGCATTTTCTGGTTAGATCTCATATCACTGTGCTACCAAGTTGAATAGGAAGCAAATTAGATGAGCTAGGTAAGTACTACAGAGAGCTCAGATGAAGTGTGGACAGGAGCGACGGGGTTTTCACTGGGTGCTGCTGACATTCTCACAGTGGGGGACGGACAATATAGAGCCATGGTAATACAACTATACAAGTTTCTGCAACTGTTTTAAAAAATGTCTTATTTACCAACTTTATTGATGGAGGTGCTGAAATTGGCTACCTTCGTTGTGCACACATTTTTGGAACCTGTTTATGAAATGTCCCTAAGTTGCTGTAATTCTGGTCGATTAATGCTGTTAATTTTGTGATAGATATTACGTTTCAGTTCTTCCCAGGTGCGTGAAGTACGTAGTCATGGAGGGGTACTTCATGAATGATATTAGGTTTCTCAGGACTTCAATAACGTTGTTTTGTGAACACAAATAACCATGGAGGTGAGACCGTGCCTCACCTGAGAAAAATATTAAATGTGGGTGTATTAGTACATTACTTACTTACTTACTTACTGGCTTTTAAGGAACCCGGAGGTTCATTGCCGCCCTCACATAAGCCCACCATTGGTCCCTATCCTGAGCAAGATTAATCCAGTCTCTACCGTCATACCCCACCTCCCTCAAATCCATTTTAATATTATCTTCCCATCTACGTCTCGGCCTCCCCAAAGGTCTTTTTCCCTCCGGCCTCCCAACTAACACTCTATATGCATTTCTGGATTCGCCCATCTCAAACATCTGGATTTTATGTTCCTAATTATGTCAGGTGAAGAATACAATGTGTGCAGCTCTGCGTTGTGTAACTTTCTCCTTTCTCCTGTAACTTCATCCCTCCTAGCCCCAAATATTTTCCTAAGAACCTTATTCTCAAACACCCTTAATCTCTGTTCCTCTCTCAAAGTGAGAGTCCAAGTTTCACAACCATACAGAACAACCGGTAATATAACTGTTTTATAAATTCTAACTTTCAGATTTTTCGACAGCAGACTAGATGACAAAAGCTTCTCAACTGGATAATTCCCATTCCGAGGCTTATTGTTAGGTTTCGTAACAAGCTGTTTTTTTACGGTGATGGGTTGTTAGCCCTTCGCCCTACCCCCAAGCTGGAGGACCACCCCTTATCGGCTGTCCACGACTGCTTATACAATATATTCGCAGCTACCCTCCATATCTGAAGGCCGTCTCCTCTATCCGCAACCTGAGGACGCACCATGCCGTGGTGATAGGGACCCACAATAGCTGGGGTATTAGTACATTATGGGTATTATTCAGCATCCACTCACAAAATACGCGCCTAAGTGTAGGATCACCCGGTTGAAGAGGATGTGTCTTAGTTATTTTATACAGTTGCAGCTGTAATAATTTAGTAGCTTTTGCACACAGCCATAAGAAGTTCGTTCTTGTGAAGGGCACCTAAGTGATTTTCTAGAAGATTGTTCCAATCGATCACCAATGTCATCTAATGTTTCTTCTGTGAGAACCCTATGCTGTCTGTTTTGTTCCGACTGAACACTTCCCGTTGCCTGAAATTTATTATAAAGATTATGGATTGTTGTATGTGATGGAATTTTTACACACGGGAATCTTGTTTTGAATCGCCTTCGTACTTGGCTGGCAGACTGGGTTAACACATATGAATCATAAATATGTAGACCTACACGTTGTTCAGTTGAAAACATTTGATTAGCCATTATACAGTTGATATTTATTCACACTTTCACTTTAAATGCACATGAGAACATCGTATAATATGTACCATGTCAGTTGCCAGTTGCTTGGAGGCTGATGCACTAACTTGACACGAAGCAGGACGAACACGTGTATGCTTGCATCATCATTACGGAAACTTGTATGGTTGTATCACCATGACTCTTACACTGTCCTTTTCCCTCCATGAGAGCATCAACAGCACACAGTGAAAACCCCGTCGCTCCTGTCCGCACCTCATCTGATCTCTCTGTAGAATTAGATGATAGGAACAACGAAAGGGGGAGAGAGGAGAGACTGAGAATAAGTACGTAAGAATGAGAAGAAATAGAAGGTAATACTTGCTTACAAATGGCATCTTCCCATCTACGTCTCGGTCTCCCCAAAGGTCTTTTTCCCTCCAGTTTGGATTCGCCTATATGTGCTACATGCCCTGCCCATCTCAAACATCTGAATTTAATATTCCTAGGTGAGAAATACAATGTGTGCACTTCTACATTGTGCAACTTTCTCCATTCTCCTGTACCTTCATCCCTCTTAGCCCCAAATATTTTTCTAAGCACTTATTCTCGAACATCCTTAACCTCTGTTTCTCTCTCAATGTGAGAGTCCAAGTTTCACAACCATAAAGAACAACCGGTAATATAACTGTTTTATAAATTCTAACTTATAGGTTTTTTTTAGAGCAGACTGCAATGACAAAAGCTTCTCAACTGAATAATAACAGGCATTTCCCATAATTATTCTGCATTTAATTTCCTCCCGAGTGTCATGTATATCTGTTACTGTTGCTTCAAGATATTTGGACTTTCCCACCTTTTCAAAGGATAAATTTCCAATTTTTATATTTCCATTTCGTACTATGTTCTGGTCACGAGACATAATCATATACTTTGTCTTTTCGGGATTTATTTCCAAACCTATCACCTTACTCGCTTCAAGTAAAATTCTCGTGTTTTCCCTAATAGTTTGTGGATTTTCCCACAATATAACCCTCGGAATGGGATTGATTCTGTGGCACAACAACAGCAAAGAAATAGAAGGTAATCTAGTAATTAATTATTGACTATTTCATCTGTTATGTTAGAGCAAAAATGGCGTATAGGGGTGACTCATTCTAATTTTGTTACACTTTAAAAATATTTAGCTGAAAATGCCCTGCCTTGTACAAGGTTTTATTCAATTATATTCTGTGTAATTTAAGTATTTTTGGTTTTTTATTTCCAGATACTTCTTTAACTGGGCATCATATGCTTTCACTATGTTCCAGCATAAGGTACTGGTTAAGTGGTTTTGTTGAAGTTGTAGAGTTGCATTGACATTTCCGATTTGTTTGCAGGTGGCGGGGAGTGGTCCTGAGTGAGGAGTCATGCCTCATGGCAGGAGAGGCTGTCTCTAGGACGTCTCTCACTTTAGCCTTCCAGAAGAAACAAAACTTGGAGTGGCGAAAGTTACGAGAGCATCTCCATTTGCAACTGCAGCAGGATATAGGAAGGTATGAAGATTATGATGTTGTTTTTTAAACAGTTGTCATGGTGAATCATGGCATTTATCATTCTTTCACTTTAATGATGTAATTAAACATCATTATCACTGTTGCTGCTGCTGCCGTCACCACCACCACCACCACCACCACCACCACCACCACCACCACCACCACCACCACCACCACCACCACCACCACCACCCTTATCATCATCAATATTTTACCACCACCATTTCTTTCCTTGCCCCTGTCCTGCCGTAGCCTTTTATCTGGTGAGGCTGATAATATTTCGTTCTATTGATATTCATTTTACTGTTAGCTTACATTTTAATAACATGTATTTCATAATCTTAATTTTTTTTCATTCATTGGATGTATATTATTCACTTTTTTTAAACTGTTATTTTATATCCTGAAAATTATCTTACAATTATTCTGATTTCTTAATATCCAAAACTTGAATTAATTATGTTTGTTGTTGTTGTAATCCCGTCGCTCTAATTTCCGGCAGCCAATCACGTTGCAGGTCGGCTACATTTAAACATGTGTGTCTTGTGATTCGCTTATGAAGACGTTATTCATTTCTTAAGGCTCGATAAATACGTAATATAATCGCCCGCCATTTTGGCTCTTTCGTTGACGTTCGCAGAAAGCACACGAAGACGTTATTTGCTGCTCAATTATTTACTGAATTACAGCGCGTTTGATTTATTATCATAGGAGCTACAACATGATAATGTTTAACGGTGTGGCAAATAGATTCCTCTTATGGTAGCTTGGGAACGAAAGAACAAAAATGGCGAACAATACTACCTATCTAGACTTTATAGAGCCTTCACTTCCTAAGATGTAAGCAAAGAGGCGGAGTCACGCCAGAAATAACGGCGTCGCGACTATAGATCTACTCTAATTTTCTATTTTTGTTTATTGGAAGATTTTGTAAAATTAAATGATTTCAAGATAATTTACAACATACGGTACTCTGATGTGTGTCAGTACTTTAAAACTTAATGACTGCATAATTAAATTGCCAAGATTTTTTAGCTTGTATTTTAGGTTTTGCTTATTGTTTTTTAGTGGTATCAGTTAAGATAATCTATGAAAATTACGATTTAATTACATTGTTCTTCGCAGTTTTCTGTTTCCTTTGGCACTAATGTTGAAGATAAGGTATAGATGAAGAAAATATTTTCCATTTACCGTTGTTTAAAGATATTGGAATTACGTAATTAAATATCTAAAATCCTTTGTTTTGGGGAGGACACTGGGTAGTTAGAGGGCTGCTTCGAGAACTTTCATAAATTAGAAAAAATTTCAAGCATTTACTACTAGAGATACCGTAAACTGGGGTTACTTTGAACACAGAGGAAACTTCGAACATTTTTTCAGAAAATCATATTTAGGTTTTTACATACTGAACTTGTTATAGATGGAGGTAAATTTGGTATGAGAATGATTTTTATGATAATTTATCTCCATCTATAACAAGTGCAGCATGTAGAAACCTAAATATGACTTTCTGAAAAAATGTTCAAAGTTTCCTCTGTGTTCAGAGTAACCCCAGTTTACGGGTAATTAAATGAAACTTTGCCACAATATAAAGGAATTTAAAAATCAATACATACAGTACAGGTTTATTTAAGAAAAAAATATTTTTTCAGAGGCTGCATTTCATTTTCTTTGCACTCGATAGCTGCACTTTTCTCAGATATTGTTTTGTGTATGATTGTAAAATTTTTATATTTTGTGGTAAACAACATTTGAGACAATTTTCATCTAAAATTTGAACACATAAACACCTATTAGTTGAAAAAAAATTAGAAATCCTTACATTTTTGTTATAAAAATAATAATTTTAAAAAAGTAAGACATTGATTTATAAGTTTTGCTACAAATTATAAACATATTCTTAAAATATGCTGTGAAAGTTTCATTAAGGTAGATCGTGTAATTCTGTTTTGGTTTTGTTCTCCTAATATCTATCTCATTGTGTCTTGTGTTCTAAATCTTGTATTATCACTGCAATTTTTTTTTTTTTTTTTGTGTAAAGAATCACTGCAAATTATTTTTTTATTTTTGCTGAAGATAGAAATAAACTTAATTTTTTAACCTACTGTGTAAAATGCCATCACATTCATATTGTATATTAATTTCAGTCTTTTGAGTGCAATATTTATTTATTTAATCTGACAGGATTAAGGCCTTCTCTTCCATCCTGCCTGAGAGTGGCCCGAAAATTTCACTTATGGGCAGAAATGGGGTTTTTTGATGTCACTGCATTTTATAAAACCATTTTTAAATATTTCATTTTCTGAAGTTATTCCTGTTACAGCAATAAATCCAGTACTTGAAGACAGAAAAATTAAGCCAGAAAGTAGCAAATTGTGATTTATGTAACACTTTTGTTCTTTTTAGGGAAAAGAAACAGAAACAAGAAAAGAAAGAAGTTCAGTAAGCATTTTAGCAAATGTACTGACTTTACAAATGCTGTATTTAGATCAACCAATATAATAGAAAAACACGCCTTATTCCAGATCATTTGTTTTCATAGTCTGTTCGCAATTTCATCCAAAGTTTGCAGGCTTAAACCTGTCTAAAAGCAACGGATTTTTAAGGGGCAATTAAAATATGTGGTATAGTTTCCTTTGAAAGGGGAATTAAATCAGAAATTCCATGTAAAAACCCTAATCTAGGCAAATTTAATGACCAGCCATTTCTCATCACCATAAAATTCTCCGCTTTGCATACAGGTCTTTGCAGGTGTTGAAATTGCAGAGATCTGTGATGGATTTATAATAGCATTGCTGAGATTTCTAACAACGCAGAAAACAGTGTACGTAGGAGAAATGGGACATAGTAGTAGGATTTTAAATTTCACGTTGTCCCAAAAATCAAAAAAGAAGATTGCTATTCTAAATTATTTGTATTTACAGTGTTGTAGCTTGAATATGACACTGAAATCATGCGAATTATTTTAAATGTTTATACCAAAATTCCCAGAGTTGTTTATAATTTTCTTTTATTTTGAAGTTGTTTTGTGTTGTGCTGTTGTATGTAATTTTTCTTTCTTTTCCATTATTTGCTGTTTACAGATTTTCATATAATTTTGGAGAAAAATCTATGAAAACTCGAGCTAATTGTTTTAGCATGTGGCAATAGGCTGATGTATTTGGTGAGTTACTTTGAAAAATATACTGCTTTGTCTTTATTTTTAACTTCATTGACTTCCACTAGTATAAATATGCTATTTTACTTTCCGGAAACTAAGACTGCTTGAAAAGTTTGTGGACTTTCTTTCTATGTGGTGCTGTCATAATGATTTTTTAAGTAGATTCCTTAGGAAATAATGTGCTTCTTAGAACACTTCATCCACTTTTTAAACATAACTCTACATCATCAGTGATCATTTTGCCTCTGTAGTAAACAGGCAGCTTCCCCTCACACAGGGCTTCTGTTGCAGGCGCTCATTCAGTGCATACAGCTTTGAATATCAGTTCTTATTTACTCTTCACTTTGTGTAAATTTCCCATGTTACAGAATCCTTTCCAATTTAACATTCTTAAGGACGAATATTCAATGGTAACTTTTATTCTTAATAAATATTACGCATGTTGTAAAGTATTGCTCATGAAATTTCTCGTAACTGCTTATGTAAAGAGTTATTTTGTTTAACACAAACCTGTTTCTTGAGGTATTGACTGTATACAGAATATTAAATAATTATACATCTTGATTACACAACTTTTAACACTGTATCACTTCGGAATATGTATGATAAGAACTTTGTGTTAAATTTTAACGTACCTTGTTAATATGTTTCGACCTATTTTCGGTCATCTTCAGAACTGGTCATTGTTGGTCTTGGCACCTCTTGTTTCCTGTGTTTGCGTTCGTAGTGTAGAGTCAAAGAGTGTGTGTGTTTTGAAATTGAGTTGTGTGTTGAGAATATCATTGGGGTGTGTTTTCGTGTGTCTGTATATTTCATATTGTTCTAGTGTGTTGAGTTTCTGGCTTTTTGGTTGGATGTGCAGTATTTCCATGTCTGTGTTGATATCTCTGTAGGTGTGGTTGGCATTTGTGATGTTTTCTGCATATGTGGAGGTGTTTTGTAATTTTGTTATTGGCTGTGATGTGTTCTTTGTAACGTATTTGAAATGATCTGCCTGTCTGTCCTATGTAGAAGTTGTTGCAGGTATTACATTTGAGTTTGTATACGCCTGTGTGGTTGTATGACAACACAAACAAACAAATACAACCACACAGGCGTATACAAACTCAAATGTAATACCTGCAACAACTTCTACATAGGACAGACAGGCAGATCATTTCAAACACGTTACAAAGAACACATCACAAATGCCAACCACACCTACAGAGACATCAACACAGACATGGAAATACTGCACATCCAACCAAAAGCCAGAAACTCAACACACTAGAACAATATGAAATATACAGACACACGAAAACACACCCCATCGATATTCTCGACACACAACTCAATTTCAAAACACATACACTCTTTGACTCTACACTACGAACGCACCCACACAGGAAACAAGAGGCGCCAAGACCAACAACGACCAGTTCTGAAGATGACCCAAAATAGGTCGAAACATGTTAACAAGGTACGTTAAAATTTAACACAAGAAAGTTCTTATCATACATATTCCGAAATTAAATAATTGTTGTTACATCAATTCATGCAGAATGAGTTGTATACCTGCTCAGAAGTTACTTTTGCTATTAACCAAATGTTCCTTGCTTGGTTACTGTCAGCTCATTAAATGTTCTGCTTCCCTAATTAATATAAAAGGAACTGATTTTCTAGGTATGTTTGAAGTCGCCAGCTTTAACTTGGAGTTGCACACATTTTTATTGTGATTGTTTCTTAAATTCAAAGATGGGAAGCGCTATGTTCTTAATTTTCAACAAACGTGCATGCATTTACACCTGTGTGCATATGTTTATGAAATTATATAATTATGTTTATGTGAATGTGTGTTACTAAATATTTCTTATAGAAATAAAAGATGCAAGTTGAGAAAATGCTACTTAAGCAACAGATATACTTTTATTCAAAGAATTTATATAATTACTTGTAATTACAAAATATAATGGAAACATTTTACTAATAGAAATTTTAATTTTAGTATTGACATAGGTCTGTGATGAAGGAAACATTTTTATCCTTATTTATAATCTGGAAGTTTCACTGTCACCATAATTAGTGGACTGATGGCAAACTCAGTTGATGTGAATTATTTATAAAATACCAACAGTGCTTCAGAGTAATTCTCCTCACTGATAGGAAAATCTATATGAAGAGTCCACTGCAAGAATGGTGGATGTCACTTTCTTGTCGAAAATGAACCAAGACTGTCAATGCATAGCTTAAGACATATAGAATGTACATAAAGAGTTATATGGCATTGACACTGAGAGTCATTGCCCAGTAATGATCGGAAAATCACAGTTAAGCTTTGAGCACTAAGCATTTCAAACTTTCAATTGCTTCTTCTGAAAAATGTATTCCAAATGACATCCATCATTCTTGCAGTGGACTCTTCATATGGGATTCAAGTTTCTGATAATGATAATTTAATAATGATGATGATAAAACTACAAACTATACTATTAGTAAGTTGCACTTCATATAGATTTTCCTACCAATGAAAGGAACCACAAAGTGTTGAATATTAGTAACTTGTATCTCATATAGATTTTTCTTTCAATGAAAGGAACCACAAAGTATAACTTATTAATAACTTGTATCTCATATACTGCAGATTTTCCAATCAATGATAGAAACCACAAAAAGATGGCTATTAGTAACTTGCACCTGATATAGATTTTCCTTTCGGTTAAGGGAAACAAATGTATTAATAATAATACTTTGTGGTTCCTTTCACTAAGAGGAAAATCTATGAGATGCATGTTACTAATAGTAATATTTTTGCAGTTTCTTTCACTGATAGGAGAATCTATGAGATTCAAAGTACTAATAGTATACTGTTGTGATTCTTTTCAGTGATAGAAAAATTTATATGAGATGCAAGTTACTAATGGCAAAATCTATATGCGATGCAAGTTGCTAATACTAATACTTCTGTGGTTCCTTTCACTGATAGGAAAATCTATGAAATGCAAGTTACTAATAGTAGTACTTTTATGGTTCTTTTCACTGGTAGGAAAATCTATATGAGATATAAGTTACTAATAGAATAGTAATATTTTTGTGGTTCGTTTCACTGATAGGAAAACCTATATCAGATACAACTTACTAATAGTAATACAATTCCTGACTCAGAATTTTTCAGACAAAATTTACTGGCTTTCTCATCCATGTTAGAATACAACCACAGTCTAGCATATACAGTCACGAAGCTTGAGTTTATGAGGGTACTAGGAACAATAGACTGTGCAGGTACTATTTCGCATTGTCTGTAATGAGGTGATAGTAGTGATCCTAGTGGTTAGCAACTATCTATGGGTGCATATTTATTACTAATTGAGCTTCGTGACTGTATATACTAGACTGTGATACAACTATGCTATTTATTACCCTTACTTGTTATTGAGAGTAATTTATACTGCCTTAAGTCAAAATCAGAAATTTATTCGAATTTTGCCATGCTAGTCTGAATGCCAGGACGATGTTAATTGACCCTATGTAGAGGCGTTATAAATCAGCCAACCATTTGGAGTTTTGTTGACTTTTTAAATAAACCAAAGATGCTGTGTTTATTTGCGCGGTATTTCTGCTACGTTTCATAAGGTAGATGGCTTTGTTCTTCTCAAGATCCAGGGCATCTGGCCACTGTAACATATTGTCGAAGTATGAAGGTTGGTTGTTTTAAATTCATACTGTGTACCATATAGTCCCTTCAAGTTATATAGCTTTGTTTTATGCATTTGTCCATTCACCTTAATATTTTGATTTTGCAATTTTTTCTTTATATTGTGCAAGAAGACCTGTACAAATCTAGTCTTTCAGGTGAAGCTCCCTGTAAAGCAGATTTAAATAATTTCAAGGGAAAAATTGTTCCGGGGCCGGGTATCGATCCCGGGACCTCTGGTTGAACGTACCAGTGCTCTGCTAACTGAGCTACCCGGGAACTCCACCCGACACCGTCTCAACTTTTCCCTTTATATCCACACAACTCACGTGGGTTGACGAAACGCCAGAGACCCACATCGAGTGCACACAAATTATTCAAATATGCTTTACAGGGAGCTTCACCTGAAATACTAGATTTGCATAATATATACGTCACTGTGTACGTTAACAGAAAACCACAATTCCAAGTCACACAGAGATTGTGTGCACTCGATGTGGGTCTCTAGTGTTTCGTCAGCCCACGCGAGTTGTGTGGATATAAAAGGAAAAGTTGAGACGGTGTCAGGTGGAGTTCCCGGGTAGCTCAGTTGGTAGAGTGCTGGTACGTTCAACCAGAGGTCCCGGGATTGATATCTGGCCCCAGAACAATTTTTTCCTTGAAATTATTCAAGAAGACACGTAGTTTGGACTACTTCTATTCAAGTGAAGTACTTTATGCAAAAACTCGAAATGTTCGAAGATTGTGTCTACAGAATGGCGCATGAACAACTGACATATTTAAATGTTTTACTATACCTTCATTTAACAACAAAATTCAATTACATTTTAAACACAAATTGTGAGGAATCTTGGAAATAAAGTCCACTGCATTAATTGTTCAGTCTCATATCCATTGCTGCAGACAGTCTCTTCAAGGTTAGTGCACATTTTTAATTACCTTGCATCATAACATTTGTAGGTCATAAGCTGAAGAGTTTCTCTTTTATTAACTCCGTACAAAGAATCGCACATATTTAAATCTGAGCTAAGGGGTGGTCAAAAGATCCATTATTATGATGTTCTGAGTGGTGATTGGAAATCATATGATCATTCCTTGCTAGGGTCAACCAATTGTGAAATACAGCTTGAAATTTTCTTTGAATCACGATAATGTGTTTTGATTCAATATGAAAAATTACTGTTTTGGCACATGTTCAACATGGAAACGTCCATTTTTGACCATCAGAATTTTCCATGAAACAGCACATGCATATGGATGGCATGCGATTATGGTACACTTTTAATGTACTTTGGAAATGTGTTAACTGTTTATGCGCCACCCTATACCTTCGTCTTCAGGTGAAAGAAAAGGAGAGAAAGATATTGTGACTTTTTTCCCTCACTTTTACCACCATACACCTGTCAATAATGCGACTTTTTATTTCCTAATAATTCACCCTACAACAATGGGTATTCCACTCAACACAGCAACACGATAGTCGTTATTGCACTCCACACAACGACAATGACAATACACGTGTATTATTGAGAAGAACAACAATGTACTCCTAATTTCAATTAATGTTCACAATGTACTATGTGCAGAACAAAACTGTCAGTTCTCAGTTCACAGTTCACTTGCCTTGGCTAGTTCTTCTAGCTCACTGTTCAAGTTCACTGTACATCATACTCAGGTCTTCCAGACGCGTCGCCCTCGCCTGGACGCTGCCACAGTTATGGACTCTCTCTCTCATGTTCACTGCACATCGAACTCAGGTCCACCTTGCACGCTGCTGTCCAAGACTTGAAAGCTGACTGACTGAACACTGAAGCTTTTATTTATTAGACCATATATTCTCGGACCTTCGATTCGCGTGACTTGCAGAATCTCCGAGAGAAATTTTCTTGTCCACACCTGTGGAGTAACGGTCAGCACGTTTGGCCGCGAAACAAGGTGGCCCGGGTTCGAATCCCGGTCGGGGCAAGTTATCTGGTTGAGGTTTTTTCCGGGGTTTTCCCTCAACCCAACACGAGCAAATGCTGGGTAACTTTCGGTGTTGGACCCCGGATTCATTTCACCGGCATTATCACCTTCATATCATTCAGATGCTAAATAACCTAAATGTTGATACAGCGTCGTAAAATAACCCAATAAAAAAAAATTTTCTTCGATGCTTCCTTTGCTCTCCCTGCTCCACGCTGTCATCGAAGTTCTCCTCCCCTTGCCCCTTACTGTGCTATAACGCATACCGAATCTCGAGTTTCCGTTTCCCCGCACCTTCCTTCTCACTGGATGCACGCGAACCCCCTGACGCGACCAGAACATTCCAGACGGGTGCCACAATATCTTCAATGGGTTCAGTACAAATAGCTGAGTCCATATGACTGGCAACTGAGAAAGATATGAGGTACTGTAAAAAATAAGACAGCAAATACATGAGAACAAAACACAAAACTGAAAAACATACTTGGAAATTGGTAATAAAATATAACGGAAGTGAAAGCATGAATATACAGGGTTCCTATAATTTAGAAAATCATGGAAAATCAGTGAAAATATTAGGATCCATGGTGGTCAGGGAAACCCTCAAAAAGTCATGGAAATGAGAAAGTTCCCCAATGATCCACTGTTATAGCACTCTGGATAGCGATTGGAAATCATATACGATCATTCCTTGCTAAGGTCCACCAGTTGTGAAATATAGCTTGAAATTTTCTTTGAATTACTATGAAGGAGGATGCAACCTGCCAAACATTACGAGTTTTTGTACACAATTTAATGAGTAACGGGAAACGTGCAAGCTATGCCCCTTGTAAATAATCCTCCATTGCTTTCCCCGTCATTTAGAGCAATTGTATTGTGTGAATGATAGCTATTTCCTTATCTCACAGAATCTACACTAATTCGTTATACTGCGACTTGGAGCTAGTATTCAAATCCACATCAATACAAACTCACCGCAGTTTATTGCAAGTTAGAGCAGCTAGATTCTTCACAAAGCTCTGCACCTCTCAGCCTGCACCTCCTTCCAGCGGCTTGCATTCTATTGTGCTTGAGAAAGCTTCTGTGGACTATATAGAAAGCTTTATAAGGTAAGGAACACATCATAGCGTCAGTTTTCGTTTTTCCTTTCTTTAAAAATCTTAGCAAGAAACCTACATTTATGTATATGTTGGATTTTACTTAGCACTGTTGTTTTATAATCATACATCATGCTTGCAGAAGTAGTTGTTTAGCAACAAGTCGACAAGTAAAATAGAAGTGATAAAAAATTTTTTGAAACAGAGCCTCCGGGCTAAGATGCCGTGGTCTACTGGTGCTGACGTTACCAGACGTTTCGTCTACTTCTACGGCAGACATCTTCAGTGGTTAGGTATCCTCGGTCGAAGTCTTCTGCTCGGGATACCTGTAGCAACTGATGACATGACTGGTTGCTCGTCCTTATTTATAGCGCCGAGACTTGGTGTTCCGTTGTATGCGCTATAAATAAGGACGAGCAACCAGTCATGTCATCAGTTGCTACAGGTATCCCGAGCAGAAGACTTCGACCGAGGATACCTGACCACTGAAGATGTCTGCCGTAGAAGTAGACGAAACGTCTGGTAACGTCAGCACCAGTAGACCACGGCATCTTGCCCGGAAGCTCTGTTTCAACTAGACACTGGCCGTGAAAGCCTGCATGCTAAGAAAAAAATTTTTCTTTCATAATATAGAATTTTTCTTTTATAAAATTTCTGACAGACTTTTCAAGTAACTCTTTGCAATTTACGAAGTTGCAGTGAAATATATATAAAAAAGATGTGTCTGGAAATCGATGCAATGAATTTCCAATGACTGTTCCTATCTTACAACAAATTGCCAAATAACTCTTTCTCATACAAAAAAATTGCGCCAAAGCTTGTATTCAAAATAAACTCAGTCTTAACGTCAAATTGAGCAGGTTCAACTGTCAGTCAAACAAAATTATATCAACAGATGCTGTAATTTATTTTGTGTATAGCAGAGACTTTCAATAGCTGTATAATTTTCTCAAAATTTGATTTTATACTACAGAGTTGGGCAGATAAAACCTGCCCGTCTCATCTCATTTGATTTGAAGCAAATTTTTTCCAAAGAAATGTAATAAAATGAATAAATGAATGTGTCCTGTACTAACCTTCATAGTAGATGTTGAAAGTACCGTCCACCAACATCTAGACACTTCTGTGCACATCTTAACAGGTTCAGGTTTCTCATGTGTGTTAGTGCGGATGCTATTCCTGATGTTATCCTTCAGTTCATTAATAGTTTTGCTCGTACACTTTCTCCTTCAAGTATCCCCATAAATAAAAGTCTGAAGATCGATGTGTGGTGCGCTATGACTGTGAAACGCATTATCAGTCCAATATTCTTCAACACCACAGTCAACACGGATGTATACTTGACCTTCTTGGATGAATTTTATCCCCAACTAACAGAAGAGGAGCGTAATTACTGCTTCTTTCAACAAGATGGAGCAACATCTCACATATCTGAGAGGTCACGCGTATTCATCAGATGTTCAAGAGGGGACTGTGAGTAAAGGCTTGTGGCCACCACAGTCACCAGATTTGTCGACATGTGGCTTTTATTTATGGTGGTACTTGAACGGGAAAGTGTATGAGCAGAATGCCCATACTATTGATGAACTGAAGGATAACATCAGGAATAGCATCCGCACTATCACCCACAAGGAATTGGCACATGTTTATATGAACCTGTTAAGACATGCACAGAAGTGTCTACATGTTGGTGGAGGGCACTTTCAGTATCTATTATGAAGGTTAGTACAGGACACATTCATTTATTCATTTTATTCCATTTTTTTTTTTTTTTTTTTTAAGTTTGTTTCAAATCAAATGAGATGAGACGGGATGGTTTTATCTGTCCATCCCTGTATAAGTGCTCCAAATGTTGTCATTAAATTAATATTTGTGTATGTTTAATGCAATAGCTATGCATAATATTTTTGTTTTTCTCATAAAAAGTATTGTATGAGAACCATGACCATCTCGTTGGTCCCAATCTGAATATGTTTATTTTCTTTGTTAGGCATTTGAGAAAAACAAAATACATACGTTTGTGGTTTTGGAACCAACTGTTATTATTCAATTGTTTATATAGGAATTTGTTGTTAGCAACAGTCAGACTGTACAGACATCTAATAGTGAAACTGATCTTAATGCTCCAGTACATTTAGTAATTTTTGAGGACTAAACTGCAGAATTGTCATATCTAAACTGAGAGAAATATGTGACAATAGTGATCTACTGATATGTTGTGTTGGTTTATATTATCAGAGGATAGGTTTATGACATTTTTGCATTTAATTGGACATTTATGTTAATGCTATCTCTTGTGCAATTTATGTGACTATAGCTAGTTATGTTTGCTCACTTGAAATACAGACTTAAATGACTAACGAAATGATAACTAACAATGTGTTAATTGTTAAGTAAACAACACTAATTTAGTGGCCCACTAATTTTAAATATTCGCTACCTTAGGATATAAAGATAAAATAATTTACTTGTTTCTTTTGTAGCAACACAGCATAAATCATTTATTCACTTAAATGTTTATTACTTGTTCATTTCCTCGCATGCTTGCCCATTCATGCATTTATTCGCACATGTATTCATTTACGTGTTTATTTATGAATTAATTTATGTTTATATTCACATGCTTACACTGTTATTCACACATTTATCCACCACTCATAAATTGTGAAACATTTTATACTGTATTTACGAAATCTGGAAACATGCATATTTTGTTAATTTTTAATATTTATTTTCATGAAAACATCGAAAGAAAGTTGATGAAAATGAGAGAAGTGTATATGGGTGAATATTCTGAAATGGGTAAATGTATGTTCCGGCTGATTTAAGGAGTTTCTTGAAAATGTTAACTGATTACTTTTGCGTTTAATTAACTAACTCTCACATGTTTTATTTGGAAACAAAGTATAAAAGGATTAATTTTAAGATTTATAATTAAAAAATAACGTCAAACTGTAACTACGGTCCTTGTGTCCCCAACTACATTTTACTCTGTTTTACTAAGTTTTTCTCGGAATGTTTCGATTTCATTTCCTCGGCCAAGATTATAAAAATAAATAGTTAAAATACTTATGAAAGACAGGAATAATTGTTTGTTTAATTCTGAAAGGACACAACTTTAACGTAAAGTTTGTCTCCAAAACTTTCGTAACGCCAGTCCCTCGAAATAAAAGAGCTACACAAAAGACAATTTTGCTTCATGTGGTAAATTTTAACGGTTGGTAGTGATGAGAGGTCAACATGGCGCCAGTTGAAAAACTTTTCGTCCATTATTGTAATTTATTTTATTGAAAAATACAAAAATCATCACTGATGACTGAATGTTATGTTTTCTATTGGTAACACCGGTCCCAGGTGGCATTAAATATAGTTTGTATATACTAAACTTTCGTAGTATATGCAAAACATTACAATGTTTGTCGACTAAAAAATCTAACCTCCATGATATTTTTAACGATTTATTTTGTCAGAACTATTGCGGAAATTATACTAATTTGTAACAACTGTCCCTGTAACATCGGTCCCTTTATTGTGGGACGAGGTTTCATTTAACATACAATTATTAAATACTGGTGTATAAAGTAACTTGGAATATTATTTATGTGATTGTTTATAGGAAAGGAAAAAAAGTCTGATGATAAAAGTAGGAAATATGAAAGGGAGAAGATACGTAGGGAGAGGGCAAATATGACTGAAGAAGAGTTGCAGAAAAAAAGGGACTATGGCAAAGAATATAAAAAAAGAAAGAAAATAGCAGATATGACTGATCGTGAAAAATGAAATGTTCGAAGACAAGTGAAATCTGAAGTACAGAAGTTTAGAAGATACCTTAAACAATGGGCTGTAAGGGAAAGATAACAACAATCCCTTGGCTTTTTTAAATTAGAAAATCTCACATAACATTTTTTTTAAGCTCAACTGATACCAGAATCTTCAATAATAGGAGCAAATGTAACCAATGTGAGAAAAAAGTACACAATTTAATATAATATATTTTTTCCAGTTTTGTTATTCATATTTGCCCATTTCGGAATATTCACCCATATAACACTTTATATACACTGATATAAGTCTTTAATAATTTTTAGTGAAATAATGATTATGTTGTTGATTGAAATTTCTGCAGGAGTCTGTACACAGGCTGCGGTGTTATTGAAGAAGAAGACGCAGTACAATGTTTGGAAGAGTTAGACCACCCCACCAGTGCTAAGAGCAGCACAGCAATTTATGGTGGTTGCAACAACAACAGCAGTGGCGACTCTGGTCTGAGTCCTGAATCAGACATCTATCTGACTCCGAAGTCTTCACCGTCAGAAATATATCACCACTTCGACAGTGGACTGAGACTTGATTCAGAAAGCATCAGGAGCGAGTCAGAGAAGACTATCATCAACCTTCAGAAAACGAACCGGTCCTACTATACTATCGTGCCTGTGGATGAAGCTTTCATTGAAGAAAACGACTCAAAGTCCATTGAGATTAATAATGTTTTAGAGAAAGAATTGGCCGAACAAGATGAACTTCTGAAGTCCTTTCGTTCTATCAAGTCAAAGGAAGAAAAGAAGAGCATTATCAAGAAGATAAATAAACCCACTTCCCTGCCATTTTCTTCTAGTCAGAACACCAAAAAATATAAGCGTGGTTGTGATATAACATGTGCTCGGGTTAAGAGGGAAGGGAAGAGCTCGTCTGACTTCAGATTGTGCAATAAGGAGGATTCAACACTACGAGAGCACTGTAATGATAACCAGCCTAGAGCGCTATCCCTGAGAAAGGAGAAGTGTCCAGGTGATAAGCTTGAGAGCAGAGATAACACTATTCGAGAAGAGGGAGAGAAGGCTTTGTCAAAACTTAATTCAGTTTCTGGAGGAATTGGAAGTACAAATTTTTGTGTTGAAGCAAGGAACAATGCCAGCAGTAATGATATCCTTGAAGAGGAAGAGTTTATGGAGAGCCCGGGAGAGGGAATGGATTGTGAACTAGAGTGCTGTAAGAAGAAGGACCTCATTACTGACGACTTGTTGAATTTCCCTTGTAGCCCAGAAATGGATGCCAGTGGCGGTGGCCCTGATTCGGGTCTAGACACTAGTTCAACCGGTTGCATGCCTGGTGGAGGATTCAGTAGTCCTCGAGAACACACGGTGTCAGAGACATCTGGAGTCGATCTCACAGAAGCAGCCATCGGAGAGGACATGCCTCATGATGGTGATGTTGAACTGCTGCTACGAAAACCAGTGAAGTCGTCAACTTCTTCCTCTGTCTCTTCAGATGCTGGGACATGGGACAGCACTTTCCCATCAACACATTTCCATGACACTGAAGTGGACTCTGCGATAGAAGCCACTGACGCACCAGAGGGTAACAGTGGTGGTGCTTTGAAAGAGCCACAAACTGATTGCCAGAAGTCACAGACTTCTGCCACATTGAAAGAGGGCAGAGATTTTTCCACAAGGAAAACAATAGACTGTGCACAAACTGGTGATGAAGTGAAGGTTTTGCAAGCGCATTCAGGGAGCTTATTAACTGAATTGTCAACAGATGATGACAGCAGCCAACTCAAAAAGCATCATGCCGATTTAAAAGCAGAGGGAAATAAAGACGATGAGATTACAAAAGCCTACATCAGTGCTTCATCGAATGATACTGGAGGTGTTAACAATGTTGAACAGATAGGTTCACTACCTGCAAGTTGTGTAGACAAAGTTGTAGATGTGCCCCCATTTTGTTCTGAGACTGCACAAATGTGGAAAGTGGGTAAACAGAACAACTATTTCATCAATGCAGCAGATCTGGTAGATGAGACTGAGGTTTTGCTGCTTCCTCCAGTTGCTGTTTCAGAGCAGCAGGATAAAATGACAACTGAGACTGACAGTTCTGAGGTGGAGGCATTGCAGAAGTCTTCCAGCACAGCTTCTCCGTGTGAAGAAAATGTGTCATCCACTTGTGATCTAGTTAATAAAGGCATTACCAATTGTCTGAATATCAAGGCAAAATATGCTTCGACAGAAGAATTACCAATTGGGGCTCATCCAGAGACGTTTTCAGAGGATGTAGTGCCATTTCTTTCTTCTCATCTGTCAATAGCAGACGAGAATATGATTGTTAATAACTTGGAGCATTTGGCAGATAGCAACTTCCAGGGAAATGATGATTCGATTCCAGACTCGTTGATAATGAAGTTGACACCTTTGAAGAGTGGGAGCGGTAAACATGACTTACGAATGTCAAGTGGGCAGGATATTTTTGCAGAATTTCAAAAGGAAATAAAAATGACGGAACACTTGGAGCCTCATATAAATATTCGGAAGGTTCATGGTGGATGGAAACGAGGCGATTCATCCAGTTCTGAAGATATCAGTAAGAGAGAGAGCCAGTCATTGCCAACTTATATATTTTCTCATCCAAGTAAGACAGAAGTAGAGAGTAAAAATGAATCAGATATGACTGTGAGCACTAACGAGCAAAAAGAAGATATAGGAGTTACTGAGATTCCAGCAGCTCCTCCTTCAGATGAAACTGAGATCAAACAAGATGACGAAGGCCTCAAGGTGGAATCTGAATCTGATGAAAAGAAGGAAGGAGAAACTGAAGCAAGGCGTCCAAGCCTTATACGCAGGAACACTTTTGAATTGGATCCAGATGATGACAGACTAGCTCTGCTGAGACAAGAATACGAACGTCGGCAAGGCAATCTTTTGTTTCAGAGCTGTATCCCTCAGTTCTCAGGACATCTCACAGGCAGTGAAGGCTTCAGAGATACTCAGAGTTTGATGATGGTAACCACAAAAGACGAGGACTTGCATGCAGATGAACTGCTACAGAGATCACTTCCAGTCACAGTATCTCCGGATCCATCCCTCACAGAAACGATGTCGTACGTGTCTAGTGTAAATGAAGAACGAGTAATACCCTCCAGAGGAATGATTACAACAGAGTCTTCGAGTCCCATAGTATTGCCGTCTCGTGTGCTTTCAAGCCACGATATCCACACTCCTGACTCTCTCAACAATGACGGACCTCTGGATAGTCTTTTCCACACTCAGATGAGTCAGGTTGTTCAAGCACAACAGAGGTCAAAGGGTCGACAGCTTTACGAGCCTGTTTGTCCTCGTTCAAAGTACTCAGAAGAAAGCAAACTTGATGATCTCATAGGTACTGACGGCGTGGAGAATGACAAGGACAGAGGATTTGAAACTGAGAAGGATCCAGAGCTGGAGAGAGCACAGAGAGATGACTTAAAGAGGATGTCTAGCAGTTTTGACAACTCTATGAAGCCTGTAATATCAGGTGCACTGACTTGCAGCGATGTGGTAGTCGAAGATAAGAGATCGTCTGATAGCCCAAAGAAGCAAAAAAGGGATGAATCAACACCAATCGTATCGGGAGGTGTGTCAAGTGTAGATTTTGTTGCTCCTGCCCGCCCCATTTCAGATAGTCCCATCATGGCTCGGCGAAAGAATGAATCTGCACCAATTCTCTCAGGTGGGTCCACTGTGATGGTTGAACCTGAACCCGAAAAGGTGGAGCCCAAACCTATTGCCTCCGTTACCTCAGCATGGGTTGTAGACATGAGTGACTGCAGTAACGTTACAACAAAACCACCACTTGAACCAAAGAGACAGAAAAAGAGTGATGAAGTGAAAGATGCACCACAGGAAGTGAAAGCTACAGCTTTGGGTTTCTTTGTAGATCTAAAAGACACTCCACCAGATGGTCAACCAAGCAGGAAACCAGCATTGAGAGATAGAAAGGAAGCAGAGGTTCATGAGATGTCTCCTGGAAGGAGGAACTCTGGTGTGGGATTCTTTGTAGATCTGAAAGATCATACAGAACCAACCGAAAAGAGACAGTCATCAGAAGGAAGAGATACCTTCCAAGAGACCCAAAGTATTGAGTCAAAGCCAGCAGTAAAGCATCAGCCTTGTGGATTTTTTGTAAACTTGAATAAAACTCCAGTCAGTGAGCAACCAGTTGAAAACAAGAAGCCACAGGATTCAGAAGAAGAAACTAAGATCCCATCAGCAGACAAAAAGAATGCCCTGTTCTCAATGTTCATAGATATAGGTGAGAAACAAGACACTCCTGTGAAGCATGGAAATTCTGTTGAACCTATGAGAAATAAGGTGTCCTCTCCACATCTGTCATCACACAAAAAATTAGGATTTCGAAACCACACAGAGACAGCAACTTCTGGTCCTGAGATGAAAGCGACAGGCATGTCACAAGAAGGAACGGAAAGTCCAAAGAATACATTCATGTACATAGATGCTAATAATGCTTCATCTGAAAAAGCAGGCCTTGCTCCAGTCAAGTCAACTTCTCAAGATGATGTGGAACACAAAGAGAATAAGAAGCAAGGCTTTTTTATGTTCATTGAAACAGAATCGCCTGTCACCAGACGCAAGACATTGCCTTCAGGTCTGCGACCAAACTTAAATAGACATTCTTGGAATTTGGAGCCACGTACTGGTGAACCAGGTGATGATCAGCACAAAGGGAGCATCAGACGGAATCACAAACGTGCTCACAGTTTGTCAGTGGATAGAGGCAGTGTCTGCAGCCCCTCTGATGACAGTCGATCTTCCAGTTCTACATCCCTTGCAAAGAGCAAGATGAGAGGGAGTAGCCAGTCACTTCATGAAGCGACTGCATCGCCAGAGCAGGGGAGCTTGATGCAAATTGGGGAGGGAAAACAGATGTCATCGTCCTGCCATTGCAGACTTCCGTCTAAAGTCTTTGACAGATTACCGAAACGTACCTTGAGCAATGAAGGAAAATCAGAAAGTGGCAAAGAAACGCCAGATATCGATACGATATCAGAAGGAAAATTGTTAGGCGAAGGAAGTGTGAGGTTTGGAGACAGTTTCACTGATTCTGATGGAGCTGGTGACAGTTCTACAACAAAGTATTTGAGTTCAGACCCAAAAAGCGAAGAATCAGGCTCTGGAGTCGACAAACTCGTAAGAAATCTTAGTTCGGAACCTCAGAGTGAAAAGGAAAATGTTTGTAAAGATTCTTCCGACACTTCTTCAGCAGGTCCTCAGCATACAGAAACCACTTCAGATGTTGACAAAGGGCGTTCGTCTGCTGAAATAGATGATACTGTTAGTGCTTCCCTTGATAAAGATGACTTAACGAAGGGACCTGGCATAGACGCAAAACGAGACACAGAATCCAAATCGTTAGAAACTAGCTTTGTCAAGCTCTCAGATCTGGACAAGGAGCCTTCTAAGGCAGTGGATAGTGGAGAGGTGCTGCCTTCTTTCGCAGCGGCCAACAGGATGACAAGAAGCATTCCTGAGACTTCGTGGATTGAGAGCAAGTTACTGATGACGCGTTCAATTGGAGGAGGCACCAGCAGCAGATCTTTGAGCCGCCTGTTCCCACATTTACACACAACAATGACTGCCACATCATCTCCATCAAATATCGGCAGAAGCAAGTCTCCCAATGCGCAGACAGATGCAGACGACAATGATACGCAGATTTCTGAGACATCTGACTTAAGCAGCATGCAGAGCAGCATGGGTCCTTCGGGATTAGGTGAGTGTAAACTATGTTTACATTTTGATGTACAGTGAAACCTCTCATTTACGGACATCGAAGGATCGTAACAATCTGTCTGCATCTGGGAGGTGTCCTTAATTGGGAGGGAGGCGTGAACGGATGTTCACGCTTTAAATGAAATGTATGAGGGGGATCCAGGAAATAACGACCGTTTTGTTGTAATAATTAAAAAAAATATATTTATTTGAAAAAACAAAGTCTGTTACATAACTGAAGCTTCCTTTACTTCTCTACATAATCACCACCTACATTTAAACATTTGTCGTATCTGTTCACTAGCTTTAGAATTCCCGTGTTATACTCCTCTGCTGCCAGTTCATTAAGCCAGGTGTTCACTGTCTTCTTCAACTCTTCATCACTTCCAAAACGCGTACCACCCAGAAAGTCTTTCAGCTTAGTGAAAAGGTGAAAATCGCTAGGAGCAAGGTCTGGACTATAGGGCGGATGATCAAAGATTTCCCAACCGAATTGATCCAGCAATTCTCGAGTTGAAGCAGCAGTGTGCTGGCGGGCGGGTGTTGTCGTGAAGAAGCACAACTTCTCTCGAAAGCATTCCTCGCCTCTTGTTTTGGATGGCTCGCCGTAGTTTTCGTAAAGTCTCACAATAACGATTTGCATTGATCGTAGTGCCTTTTGGCATGAAATCCAATAAAAGAACACCTTTGTGATCCCAAAAGACAGTAGTCATGACTTTTTGTGTTGAGAGAGTCTGTTTGAATTTTCTCGGTTTCTTGGGTGATGAGGGATGATGCTACTGACGTGATTGGCGCTTGGTCTCTGGGGTGTTGTGAGACACCCAGGTCTCATCACCATTCACAATTTGATCAAGAAAGGTGTCTTCATCTGTGTGATATCGCATCAAGAATGTCAATGCTGAGGCCATTCTCTGAGTTTTGTGTTGGTCACTCAGTTGCCGTGGAACCCATCGTGCACAGATTTTGTGGTAGCCAAGATGTTGCGACACAATTTCACCAAGCAAAGAATGAGAAATGTCAGGAAAGGCAATATGCAATTCGTCGAGTGATGTGCGCCTGTCTTGCAAGATTCTGTCGTTCACTTTAGTCTTCAGGTCTTCTGTGATGAGTGATGGGCGTCCAGGTCGAGTTTCATCGTGGACATTTGTTCGCCCATTGTTGAACATTTCGCACCATTTTCTCACATTTCTTTGATTCATTACAGTATCACCATACACTTCTTTCAATTGCCGGTAAATTTATGCAGGTTTCAAATGTCAGGCATTCAAAAATCGAATCACACTCCTCACCTCACAGTCGGCGGGATTATCAATCACGTCGTTCATTTTGAAGTAACACAAAATGCACAATGGCGACTTGTTGCAACCAGTACTCACAACATTATGAGAACACATGTTAAGGAAGCCAGTTGACCTTCAAACAAGGAAGGGGAGTCAGCTGCGCGGCAGGTATGCGCGAACGGTCGTTATTTCCTGGATCCCCATCGTATTACTGTAGTTTAATTCTAAATGCAGCATACTACAGTAAATTCTTTGCAAGTTTGAACTACAGTAGATAAAACCGAAAAAGGAAAATACAGTACTGTGCCATGCAATTTTATTCTAGGTCTACAGTTATGCAGTAGCCTACTGTAATTTACAATTTTCAAATTAACCTTTACGTTGAAGTGCCATGTCTCTCGAAAGAGAACAACTAATTGAAGTGAAGAGAATAATCCTACTAACCCTATCATGTGTCGAATACAATTTCACGATCACGGAAACCTTGATTTTGTTTATTCACCCACTTCCAGCTAACAAGGGGTAGTCAGCTGGAATAGTGGTAGCCTAAGGGTCCTTATTGTCTTCTTAAAGAATTTCTGTACAGTTCTCAAAACTAAAGTTTCCTTTTTGTAACACATTAGATCTTGAAATCCAAGTTCTGTCCGCAGTCAGGAGGTAAAGCAAGCTTTAGGACTGTGAAACAGCTGTCCGTGTCCGTGTCTGAGAGTGTCCGTAAACGAGAGTTAAATTTATCATTATTTCTATATTATTTCAGTTGGGACATAAAAATCTGTCCGTATATGAGGAGTGTCCGTAAGGAGAGGTTTCACTGTATATGAAGACAGTACGAGGGAAATTTGAAAAGTTCTCGGAATGAAATAAAAAATAACAATGTACCTCTTTTTTTTTTTTTTTTTTTTTTTTTTTTTCAATGTAGTCTCCCTGTACACTAATGCACTTGGTCCATCGATTTTCCAATGCCTTTATTTCATCTCGAAAATTAGATTCCTCCAGGCCTGCAAAATACTCGTCAACTCCGGCTATCAGTTCTTCGTTTGAAGAGAATCTCCATTCACCAAAGAAAATTTTGAGCTTAGGGAAGAGATGAAAGTCTGATATAGCCATATCAGGCGAATAAGGCGGGTGTGGCAACAATTTGTACAGAAAGCCACAATTTAAGTTACACAGAATTGTGTGCACTCAAATTTGGGTTCTGGCGTCTTGTCAGCCCATTTGAGTTGTGTGGATATAGAGGGAAGAATAGTGATGGAATAGTGTATAGTTCCCGGAGTAGCTCAGTCGGTAGAGCATTCGTGTGCTAAGCGAAGGGTATCGGGATCGATACTTGGCTCCAGGACAATTTTTCCCTTGAAATTATTCAAGCCTGCTTCACAGGGAGCTTCTACCTGAAAGCCAGATTTGCATAATTCGTACTTCAGTTCATGTATTTTTCCCATGGCAATGAGACATGTGGACGCGCATAGTCTTGATGGAACAGGACTTTTTTCCTTGCTAAACTTGGCCCTTTTCGCGTATCTTTTGCTGTAGTTAGTCGAGGAGGTTAGCATAGTATTGTCCTGTAATTGTTTGACCAGCGGGAAGATAATCTATCAATCGAATCCCTTTCGCATCCTAGAAAACTGATGCCATGACCTTTCCGGCCGACTGTATTGCCTTTGTTTTCTTTGGTGGTGGAGAATCAACATGTTTCCCCTACTTTGACTGTTGTTTTGTCTCTGGGGTATAGTAGTGGACCCATGTCTCATCTTTGGTCACAGACTGGAGCAAAAAATATTGCTGATTTTCCTGAAAACTGGCCAAACATTGTTCAGACATTTGCAGTCTGATGCATTTTTGATCTTGGTTAACAGTCACAGCACCCATACAGCAGATATTTTTTTCATACCCAATTCCTCAGTTCAAATGTGACATTCCTACAACAGCAATTTATCGTACTTTCAGTCGGCGATGCTGCAAGACTATTTCGTGCAATTTTGCAATAATTTTCAAGCCACAAACAGAAATATTATTTACGTAAGTTCAGTATTTTACTTAACGGAACAATAATGTCTATAAAATAAGTAATAAATTTGTTCTGAGTTACATATCCACTGTGTTATTTCCATTTGAAAATCATCCAACTCCTCTTGTCACACTCTCTATTATTGTCTTTATCATAATCTCATTAAGCTAGTAGGTTGAATATTCCTTTCATCTGTGTGTACTTCAGTAATAATGATTTGAATTGAGACTAATTTCTGTGGAGACAAGGAAGGGAGGACTGGATGGCGTTAATATATTTTCAATGTGATTATGCTTTTCACTTCGTCATATGCACAAGATAAATGACCATGCTCTCCTGAAGGTAGAACGTTTCGTCCTGCAATAGTAATATGTGTTACAAGAGCGGTATGTTGTAGTTTTCATGTTCGAGGAAAAGTTTGAAAAAGCGAAACGTAGTTGAGCTTTTTTAATTTCCGAGAATTCAAAGAAAACATACCGCTCGTGTATCGTACATTATTTTGTGTGAAGATCATTTATTACATACCTGAAAGAGGAATTTTTAATTAGTTGCAATGAAATCTCCATCTTGGTTTCTGTTCAATGACCAGGTGATTTGCAAATTTGCAAAACAAAAATATCTATCTTCAACATTGTTGCTTTGAAATGTTTTTTGTGTTTACTATATACTCCAGCAGGCCGTGATATACGTCTGTCTTTTTTTTCCCCCCAGTCTATAAATGCGAACTTAAAACAAACAGTAAGGTTATGTAATGATTTACTTTTCATTTTAATATTTTAACAATATTATTTATATAACATATTGCAGTAATAACGTCGGCATCTGGAATCTTGTTGATTTTTTCACAGCTTCCTTAATGTTACTTGCATCACGAATCCAGTAACTTTAGTGGAGTTGTAGAGTTTACTTAATTTTTGCAAATATTTAAAAACAATAATTAACAGTGCAATTTAGGTGAAATTGCAGTGGTAAGTTTCCAATTTATAATTATTACTATGGTAAACGTCTCTAAAAATATGTTAAAAGCCTGAAGCAGTAAAATGAATGTCGCGCTTAAGCGGTAAGAAGAGGGAAATTGTTATGTGTGTTTGGTTGGGAATACTGAATATGGAATTTTAGACTTACCACGGATTGGTTTTGTGCGGAAACCGAGCAAATACTCATTATCTCGCACAAAGGAATTTTACAATGTTACATTTGTTGGCATCAAATTTCTGCACATTTAAAGACAAAACTAAAATTTTTTCCATCATTTATTATTATAATACACTGCTCTCTTGAATTAACTGAACATATTGAGAATTAAATCAATGGCTTTCTCAAAACACACTATGAAAAGTTTCATATAAAACACTTTTTATCTCGAAAAGTAAGCAAAAACGAGCAAAATTGTATTAAACTTTTTTGTTTGAAATATCTCAAAGACTAACCCCCTGAAATGAATGACATTACTTACGGTTCACCCTGTATGTTCAGTTTATTATAGAGTTAAAATAATTTTGAAACTTGATAATTTAAAGAGGGCAGTACAGAAGAAACGGATGCCTCGTCATCCTATGCTGGTCGAAGTGGGCCAGTCTCAAGACTGGGAGAGGATTTGCTGAGGATGTTTTTGGAGGAAATCAACCCAGATGTGACAGTGGAAGTCGGAGGGCGACGACTGAAGGCCCACAAGTGCATTTTGTCTTCTCGCTGCCAGTATTTCGCAGCAATGTTGAGTGGTGGATGGGTTGAGAGTGCAGGAAATGTTATATCCCTTCAAGGGTGAGTAATTCACAGAATTTATCTTCTTACCCTTCCGCTATATCCACTTATATTAAGTGTGGAGTAATATTTGATTTAGAGATTGCCTTAGAAATCAACATTGCCAACATCCAGTCTTAAAATAACAATGTTTTTATATCAGTACTGCCTCAGACTAATATACAAGCAATAAAGAGAAAACAAATGACTCTGAATTTATTTAAGGTGACCTTGCACAACAATCGGAAGACTTTCATTTAACAGATCTTTTTATATGGATATCATTGTATTTTATGATATTTATGTGTGTTTATCTATACCAGGGGCGAATGCTAGTCACGAAAGTTAGGCTTGCTCTTTTATTCATAGGGGAAGATGGGAGGATATAATAATTCATAATTAATAAAAATAATCAGACCCACATAAATAATTTATTCTATAATTATGAAATCATTATGAGTCATGGATCATATTCCCTTATCAGATGTAGACGTTCGATATAATATAACAAACATGGCCAACAAAACAGTTTATTTAGTTTTTTTCGACCCTGCCAACCAATGCACATTGTTGTATTGAGCTGCACAGAACGAGCGCACATATTCTCTATAATGTCTGTCTTCTCTTGAATAGTCCTTCGGGAAAATGGATTTAATAATAAGGTTTCAAAACACACAATTCCGAACTCATTGCAATACTTCAAATTAATGTTTAAGAATTAATAATACGTGCAGCAGCTAACATATGCATTCCATTGCACTCGCAAATCACAGCACATTCCTGCTGTCAATACTGCTCTGTGTAACGTTAAATAGTCGTTGGTGTAGCTCTCGGACCAGAGCTTCAAACAACACATAACAGAAGCATGTGCGCCTAGGACGGACTAAGGAGGAAGGCACTTGTGCGTGCATCATATTCTCGCTGTTTGTACGTCTTCCCTGTAGCTCCGAGAAACGAGCAAGCGTTGCAATACTTGCGGTGTGCAACCTGCGGATGGTATTACGCCTATAAACAATATTCCAAAAATCAAAATAAATTCTAATGTACGTAATCCCAATTTGAGAAATACACATTCTACGAAAATATTGGGCTTGCGCAGCAAGCATAGCATGCCCTGAGAAATCGCCCCTGATCTATACTAATATATATAAAGAGAGAGAATTTGTGTGTTTGAGGCAATCTCAGAAATTATTTCAGTGATTTGGATAGTTCTTCCATCATTGGAAAATGTAGATGGACATAGATTTTGTGTAATTACAGAATCTCATGAGTGAATCGAGGACTGAGCACAAATTCTTCATAAAGTAGGACTAAAACATCCTTACGCACACAAAACTTTATATACTGTCGAAACTAAAGATGAATGAGCGATATGAAGTTAAATTTAATGCTCTTTGAAGTAATTAAATTTAATGTTTTATTTGCATTGTGTTTATTTATGAATGAATGAAAATCAGAGATGAAAAAATTAAAAAAATAGCACGCTGAACTTATTAAGTATTAATTATTCAATAAGATACCAGAACATATTTTTATTGTTTAATTACATATTTGGGTGAGCTATAGTAATGTATGAAATGCATATAGAGTGTTAGTTGGGAAGCCAGAGGGGAAAAGACCTTTGGGGAGGCCGATACGTAGATGGGAAGATAATATTAAAATGGATTTGAGGGAGATGGGATATGATGGTAGAGACTGGATTAATCTTGCTCAGGATAGGGACCGATGGCGGGCTTATGTGAGGGCGGCAATGAACCTCCGGGTTCCTTAAAAGCCAGTAAGTATAGTAATGTATACTTCAACTTTATTTGGTCCATATAAAATAATAATTTTTACTACATTTTTTTTTTTTTTTTTCCATGAAACTTAATCATATTTTTACAAAAACTGTCATAAAAGACGAGTATTTCTCCTGGATCAAAAATAAAATACAAATGGAGTAGAAATTAGTATTTTACCTTGGAGCGCACTGGGGCTATTCATTTTGTAGATAATCTGAGTCAATTGTACAAACTGCCATGAAATTATGTTCTTTTCAATAAATCAATCCCCCATATCACCCATCTACAATGAATCTTCAAGGCTAACAAATGTGTGCTGCCTTGACCAAAGTGGGTGCTCTCCCCTGTTAAATTGGTCTCATGACCACAGCAAGGAAAAAAACAGACTTACCTTATGTATTTACTAGTTTTCATTCATGAGATGCTGGAATTGCCTTCTATCATGTGCAATGCACAATGCAATCTCCGAAACAAATTTCTGTTGACACATTAAAGAAGATAAGCTGTCATATTTCTGATTTTTATTGTAATGTTTTCTGTCAGATCAAGTAATGTTCGTGGATTATTTGTATATACTTCAGATTCGATATATCTCCAAAGAAAATAATCGTGGATTTATTTCATCATACACAGACTGGAGAAAATAATTACAAAAATTTACTCTTTAGGCTGGGTCACTTATGTTTTGCATGGATGTAAGTGAACTTTCTTGATTGTTGTCGCTGCTACAATTTGGATACCTTGGTTCCATTTCTTCCCACTCGTCAACATCATAATAATTTAAAGATAATTTCACTTTTTATAGGATCATCTGCAAAGAACATTGTTTTTCTTACTATTTCTTTATCTTTTCATACTTTTCCTTTTTCATTTGCTTCTCAGTTTCTTTCTCCAAAATAATGATTATGTTCATAGCCAATATTTTTGAGTCAATTCATATGCAAAACATGACCATGAAATAATTTTCGTTAAAAAATTACAGTAAGTTACTTGAAGTGCACAAAAAATGCAAGGTGATGTATTTGATCTTGATTTTATTGCTTAAAAAATGAATAACAAAGACTGTTATTTAGTGCAAGCTTCATATTCCAGGAATGTTTGTCAGAACAGCAGTTGTGTCTATTGTGTTCAGATAAAGGATTTGTCCAGCTGTAAATGTTTGTCTTTGTATAGATGAACATGAAGTGATTGATTTGCACTGTATTGATGTAAATAAAATATTTCAGGTTTTCGTATAATGCAGTTCACTTCGCCCTATGCCATATATACAGTGGAACAAGCAATATTCCAGACACCATTAGTATTGTTGAGTTGGCAACATTGGCTGATATGTTGGGCCTTGAAGGCCTGAAAGAAGTTATCATGTACACATTAAAAGTCAAGTATTGCCATTTCTTTCACAAGGTAAGAAAGTTTACATATGTTTTTACAATTGAGAATCATATAATATGAAAGATTGGTATTGTGCTGCTTTGTCTACCCTTCTTACAACTTTTGTCTATCCACAGACTTGGGTTTGATCCCTAGAATTGGAGGATGAGGTTTTCTTCAGGGTTCTCCCATTTCCTTCAACATTACGAATTTCATTCACTTACAGTTCATTTCATCACAAATTTCTCATCATTTCATATTACATATTGATTAATTCGAAGTTGAAGGGGCCATTAAAAAAATCGAATTAGCTAAGATATCGAATCTAATTTTCAATTGTTTTCTTGCTTTCTATGCCAGAGGCATTTTGATTGAAATATACCAATGTTTTTCGAGAGAAACTGCTCAAACCAAGCAACAAAATTTATAATAATAATAATAATAATAATAATAATAATAATAATAATAATGATTTAACCTGGCAGAGTTAAGGCCATACGGCCTTCTCTAACACTCAACCAGGAGTAAAAACGTTACAAAAACACTACAAATTTACAAAGTACACTACAATTTTACACACAAAACTGAATAAGATAATAATAATAAAATTTAAACAAAAGTAAGTAGAAATCAGACATAATATATAACATACAGAAAGAAAGAAAAAAGCATAATAAAATGTGAACAGTAGGTCAAAATAAATGAGACGTATAAAGTATAAAAAAAAAATAAGACAATTATTGATAATAATAATAATAATAATAATAATAATAATGATAATGATAAAAAATAAGAATAGTAATAATAATAATAATAATAATAATAATACTAATAATACTAATTTATGGAGACCCCATGCAAATCATATCTGGAACCCCTTGTATAAAAAATCAATGCAATACAGTAAGAACAAAACTGTTTATTCAAGATTTTGTACAACAGTATCAAAATACAGCATTCAAAGCTTTTTAAAAAAGCTTTGTACTTTTGTTTGATTTTTAGCATTTAATCTTTGATTGTGAAAAATTCTTGAAGTAATTGAGGGATTGGAAAATTGTTTCACTCATACTTTGCTGTCCTTCAACATAGCACTTTAATTCCTGGATGTGGCGCATGGCCTGGGCGATTGTAGTCAATGGTTTCTAGTGATGTTCTGCCTCTTCTTCAGGGCGACATTCTGCTCGTGCTATGTATTGTTGATTTTTTCGAAATTTTGAAACAGAATTTCTTTGTATTTCATGTCGAATTATCCAGGAAAAAAATCGAATTACAGACGATTTTTGAACATTGCATTGCATATGAATTTAAAGGGACGGCACGAAAAGTTCGTTATTCACTATTTGAAATTAAATCTTTCAAATTAGACAAGTTCGACTGTATTCACAAATGACGCAAATCAAGTGCCCGCCATTAATTAAAAAAATATATATATTCATAAAGAAATATAGCATTGAAAAGTGTAAGAGTGACACATTGTCTTCATCCATATAACACTCAAGTCATGTGTCAATGATGGAGTTAAATAAAAAAAATTACAAAGAAATGACTGTATGAAAGCTCAAATCATCATTAGCCGAATAATCTGGTAAGAAATTTTGTGTATGTGTGTGTGCATGTGCGCGCGCTTTTTTCCTCTACATAGTATTGCTTTGTATACACCTTGAATGATTTCTGAATTGCAGCCGTGTACAATGTGTGCTGCTGGTGTACTGGAGTGCCTGCCACTTGCTGCAGCGTACGGTCTCGATGATATCTACCGCAAGAGCCTGCGTTGGATTACCAAATACTTTGTTAGGATTTGGCCAACTAAGGGATTTGCATCGCTCCCTAGGGAACTTATTGACAAGTGTTACCAGCAACACGTTGTGCATATGGTGAGTAACTAGAAACTCTGACCATGTTTATTTTCAACAACAAACAGCATATTCTTTTCAACTGTTTACACTCTTATACAGCGTACTCCAGTTTGTTCTGATTCCCACCCTTCTGCAATGGCAGAGCCCTTAACTAGCTGTTATTTGCTCTTTTTTCTGTGGGTGTGCTCATAGAGGTCACCAGTGCCGAGAAGCATAAGTCGTCTAGAAACCATCCCGAGTGCACAACAGATGGTGGATCTATGTTGCACTGATAGTGGTGGTGATGGATAGGGTTGCAATAAGTCCCGGATTTTCCGAGACCATACTGGAGTCGAGATTTGTGTTTCAGCATTCTTAAAATATTTCTCGGGGCACATAAATGTTCTAGTTTTCAGCAAACAAAATAAAATAAAGAAAAGAGAAAATTAGCGTCTTCTTTCTTTTCACGCAATTCTATACCCTCAAAGGGTTAGAAATAAAGAATTTGACGAATACATACAACTTTCGATATAAGTTAAAGATTCAACTAGTCTAGGATGTCCAGATGTCCTGTTTTTAACAGGATTGTCCCTTTTTTCAGTCTCTTGTTCTCTGTCCCGAGAAAAATATGCTAGGGATATCAAATGTCCGGTTTTTTTTTTTTAAATGGCATCCCGTTTCCCTAAATTATTGTTGAAATATTTTTTTTTTCTTTTAGTTTATGTAATAATGACGTAAAACAATGATTAATTCTATATTGTTTCCATCGGCTGTCACCGTAATGAATTCAATAAAGGCCATCTTAACTACAAAATGTCATTTCAAAAATGTGTCTTGCATGGACTTCTATAGTTTCCTGAAGGAAAGGCTAACACTTCTAGAGCAAATTCACTGCCCAAAAAAATATGTTGCTGATTGTACAGTTCATCTTCACGGAGAATGTTAAAATAGTTAAAAGGTAATATGAGGCAAAAAATTTTGTTGCAAAACGAAGTTCAGAATACAGTGACATGGATATAATGTAAAGTCCAATTAACCTGAAGTATTTTAAACATATAAGTTAACCTAATTATTCCAGACTACTTGCAATATAAAAAATTGGTTAGCAGTGACTCAAGCCAAGTATCCATGCTACTCTATTATGTACAATTATTAGGCCTATAGTCTAGTTATTGTAAACAGTGTAGTATTTATTACTTTAAAATAAATAAAACTGGACCTTATTTAGCTCACTGACATTATATAAACACAAGTAATAATGAATGTTCAGATAAAAGTTGATTCATGTCAACTTTAATAAGTGTTTTGTTTTTTTATTTTGGGAATCTGGTCACCTACGAGTAAACTAATCTCATATTGAATGAAACACCTCTTTCAGTAGTATGTCAGGAACAAAGGATTTTGCTTAAGTCTGGGTTTGGTTTTTTTATCGGTATTTCTCTCTGTATCCAACTGCCTCTTGCTTCAGTGTTCGATATTTGAAGTTGGTTTTATATAATAATATTGCCATCTACTAAATTCCTTGGTAATTTTAGAACTGCTGTCCACAACATTACCAAGAAGAAAATTATGTATCTAGTTGGAAAGCCTTATCAGATTACCAGTTATAACAGATACGCAACAATGGAAAATGTTGAAAAGTACTGATAAAACAGAAAATTACAGAATGTATAATGATATGAGAAAGTTTGTGTCACCTACATTACACTGATTTTTTTATATTGTATTCTTCTTCTTATTTGGTATTACAGCCCAGGTGGGCCTTAACCTCCTCTATGGCTCTCTTCCATCCTTCTCTATCCATCGCCAACTCCCTCCAATTCCTTATTCCTAATCTATTCACATCCACTCGTACACAGTTCCACCATCTTGTTCTCGGTCTTCCTCTTAATCTGGTTCCATCTGGGTTGTTATTGAAGACAATCTTCACTTTCCTTGTTGTTTCCATCCTTGTGACGTGTCCCAACCATCTCAGTCTTTGACATCTTATGTGCGCCTCCAAATCCGATTCCTTGTACAGTTCGTATATCTCATTATTATATCTGGCTCTCCATCCATCCACTGTTTCAATTGCTCCGAATATCCTTCTTAAGATTTTCCTCTCAAATACTGCTAGTTGTTTGCATGTATTTTTATTCAGAACCCATGTTTCTGTACCATATGTTATAATGGGTCTTATTAGGGTTTTGTAAATCTTGATTTTGATTTCTCTAGATATTATTTTATTTTTAACAATTGGTAAAAGTGAATAATATGCCCTGTTAGCCAGATTTATTCTTCTTTGTACCTCATTCCTTAGGTCATTATTTGCTGTCAATATTGATCCGAGATATATAAATTCTTTTACTTTTTCAAACTTATATGTTCCCATTTTAACTTCCTTCACTTGATCATTTTGTCTTTTGGTGACTGACATAAATTTAGATTTCTTTGTATTTATTTTAAATCCCAGCTTCTGAGTTTCCTTATCCAATGCTATCAAGGCTTCTTCAACGTCTTGTATCCTTCTTCCGGTGATGATGACATCATCCGCATAGCCTAAAATCTGTTGTGTCTTATTAAAAATAGTTCCATTAATTTGGACTTCTGATTTTATTATTGCAATGTGTAGGGCTATATTAAACAAGAGAGGTGCCAGCCCATCTCCTTGCCTGGTTCCTTTCTCCAATTTAAAATTTTCAGTTGTGATCTTTCCTAATTTCACTGTTGCCTTTGGTTCAGATGACACAATTCTGCATACATTTATCAGTTTCCTTTATATTGTATTACTGCAGGAGAATATATGATATGATATGATATATGATATATGATATGATATGATATGATATGATATGATATGATATGATATGATATGATATGATATGATATGATATATTATATATGATATGATATGATATGATGATATATGATATGATATGATATATGATATGATATGATATATATTTGTCATTAAGCACTTTCTTCCGATGAGATGACACTTCACATATTTGTATACAGTGCCTTCCACCTTATTACATAGTATATTTATGCAAGTCATAACTTACTTCCTTCTCATTTCACTTACGTTCTCTTTAAATGTATCTTGTCACCTCTTGTTCACCGACCTATCCATCTATATTTCCCCACTTCTCCATTGCTGACCCCACATTTATATCCTCCCCTCCACTTCACTTCACTTCACTTCACTTCACTTCACTTCACTTCACTTCACTTCCTATTGATATCCTTGTCCCACCCCTACAATTTTCTTGTATTTTCCCCCAATACTTCCCCACTACACCAACTTGTTAAATCATAATGTTTCTTTTTACTATTCACCTTTATTCCTTCATCACTGCTCCCTGGATCCATTCCATTTTTCTTCACTTGCCTTGTCGTTGTTTTCCCCTGACTCTGCAACTCACGTACTCGCCTTGGAATTGCCTCAAAATGCTGATTGCAGAAATTTTGACGCATTTGTAGATTTCTGCTACGTGTTATTTCCTCCTCAGATGACGTCATAGGCTTTACTCGATCGCATGAAGTTGCTTCTTTCCGCATTCCATGTCTGTCTGATGAACTATGTGTCGTGCTTGCCTTGCTATTTTCATGACTGTTGTCCGAGCTGTTATCCTTTCCAATGCTCCTCGACACTAATCCCCTAATTTTCTCCTTCAGGACTCTCCTATTCCTCTCCATTTCGTCCGAACCTACTACCGGCTTCTTGATGCTTTCGAGACATTCTTCAACACTAAAAATCAAATTGTTAATCTTTAATTTATCACCATAGTCTTGCAAATTGACCACTTTTCCTAGCTTTGCAGGAGAATAAACAATTTCCTTCATTGTAGTTTTATGTTCTTCACAGACGGTGGACAATGTACTGGAGACAGTAATGTGCTGTGACAAGCTCCTTGCCACGCTTCCCAATGTGCGATGGGCAGAGCCTGTGTTTGGCATCACTTCCCAGCTCTTGGAGGCTTCCATCAAGTTCATTGCAAATAATTTCTGTGGTGTGCTAAGCAGTGACAGGTATGTTATTCCTTCACTTTATGTTTGGGTTATACTGTCCATTTATACACCAAAATTTTACAGAAACCAAATCAAACTTTACCCTATCGTTCAGCAAAAATTATAATTAAAAGAAATTTGCAGAAAGAACTATTGAAGCACTTCAAAATTCAAAGTAATGTCGTATCATGGGCAGCTATATTGCAAAATAAATGCTTAATTCCCGAACACACAAGACATGATGCTGTACCAACATTTAGATTGTTACCAGGTCACGACTATTTGGCTGCACATCTTCATAAAATTGAAATCTTCATCTCTCCAAATTGTATCTTGTGTCATGAAGACAGTTCTATAGTGAATAAGGATCACCTATTGAGTTGTTTAGCTCTAAAGATGTCACGTACAAAAATTCTGGCTGTACTTTATTGGGAAGCAGGAAAGCAAATGGAATATATCCAATCATTTGGGTGTTAGATTACTACTACCACTTGTTTTTGGTAACCCCACCTGTACCGTTGGAATACTAATGAAGGTGCTTTTTTTTCAGCTTCCTATCACTGGGAAAAGAGTTAAGTTGGAACATCAGCCGCTTGGAGGACAGTCTTATGGCAGCCACAGACCGACTGCCGCCAGACCAGGCCTGTCAGAGTCATACCCGTCTTCACGGTATTCTCACTGTTGCCCAGTCACCAGACCCACCACCTGAGATGCAGTGGAGCGCTGTAAGCAGCTTATTTGTTTTAGGCTATGAAACTGTATGCACTTGTGAATGTCCATCCCCCCCATAAATCTCTCATGTCCCCCTCTCCAGGTTGGGAACCACTGGCTGCATGCTAAATATACAGCTGCAGAAACCTAATTTTGATCACGAGCTGCTATTGGCAAGACTGTCTTGTTTTATAACCTCTTTGAACATAATTGAGATCCATGTAAATGTCTCGGAAGCTTCCAACAGTTTGATAATAATTACTGTATTTTACAGAGCTTCGTTGAGTTGTTGCGCAGAATTCAGAAGCGAGTAGAAGCAAGCCTTGTCCGGCAGGCCCCAAGAGCTGCTCGATGTCCATCTTGGGGACAGATGGAGTTGGAGCTGAGGAAAAAGATACAAGAAGCCGCATGCCTTGTGCTTGTTCCAGGAGAGGAAGGACATAGATCCAGACATGCTAGCCTGGCCAGGGTGAGTCATAAACCTATAACTATAAATAAAATAACACGTGATCTCTTCTTGTAGTTGATGCCAAATGTTTCACCATAGAACCTTATTCTATTTATACAGTAAAATTTCTTTTATTTATTTCAAACCTAACGTGTTTTTCACACTTACTCGTTTTTTTTTCTGCATTTTTGTTTATACCTTTTTTTACACTTATATGATCGTATTTTAAACCCCAGGAGATAAAAAAACCTCCAAATGTTCTAAACCAATTTTGTTCGAAATGAGGTTTGCATGGTATCACTGCTTTAGAAACATTGAAATTGTTTCTTAACACGTCATGATGTAATTGAACAAATCATTGGTTTACAAGCAAAACACATTGTCAAAAATATTACTTCAGATAAAAAGGCATTATTTGTTACTGTTGCTCCAAGATATTTGAATTTTTCCACCTCTTCGAAGGATAAATGACACTCGGGAGGAAATTAAACGCAGAATAAATATGGGAAATGCCTGTTATTATTCGGTTGAGAAGCTTTTGTCATCTAGTCTTCTGTCAAAAAGTCTGAAAGTTAGAATTTATAAAACAGTTATATTACCGGTTGTTCTGTATGGTTGTGAAACTTGGACTCTCACTTTGAGAGAGGAACAGAGATTAAGGGTGTTTGAGAATAAGGTTCTTAGGAAAATATTTGGGGCTAAGAGGGATGAAGTTACAGGAGAATGGAGAAAGTTACACAACGCAGAGCTGCACGCATTGTATACTTCACCTGACATAATTAGGAACATAAAATCCAGACGTTTGAGATGGGCAGGACATGTAGCACGTATGGGCGAATCCAGAAATGCATATAGAGTGTTAGTTGGGAGGCCGGAGGGAAAAAGACCTTTGGGGAGGCCGAGACGTAGATGGGAAGATAAAAATAAAATGGATTTTAGGGAGGTAGGATATGATGGTAGAGACTGGATTAATCTTGCTCAGGATAGGGACCAATGGCGGGCTTATGTGAGGGCGGCAATGAACCTACGGGTTCCTTAAAAGCCAGTAAGTAAGTAAGTAAAAAGGCATTATACTGTACATAAACTTAGAATGGAAAAATTAAATAGGCCTACAAATAAAGAGAAACAACTTACCAGGGGTGAATGCTAGTCACGAAAGTTAGGCTTGCTCTTTTATTCATAGGGAAAGATGGGAGGATATAATAATAATTCATAATTAATAAAAATAATCAGACCCACATAAATAATTTATTTTATAATTATGAAATCATTATGAGTCATGGATCATATTCACTTATCAGATGTAGAAGTTCGATATTATATAACAAACATGGCCAACAAAACAGTTTATTTAGTTTTTTTCGACCCTGCCAACCAATGCGCATTGTTGTATTGAGCTTTACTGAATGAGCGCACATATTCTCTATAATGTCTGTCTTCTCTTGAATAGTCCTTCGGGAAAATGGATTTAATAATAAGGTTTCAATAACACACAATTCCGAACTCATTGCAATACTTCAAATTAATGTTTAAGAATTAATAATACATGCAGCAGCTAACACATGCATTCTGCTCATACAATTACATCGCACTTGCAGATCACAGCACATTCCCACTGTCATTACTGGTCTTTGTAACATTAAATAGTCATTGGTGTAACTCTCGGACCAGAGCTTCAAACAACACATAACAGAAGCATGTGCGCCTAGGACGGACTAAGGAGGAAGGCACTTGCGCGTGCATCATATTCTTGCTATTTGTACGTCTTTCCTGTAGCTCCGAGAAACGAGCAAGCGTTGCGATACTTGCGGTGTGCAACATGTGGATGGTATTACGTTTATACAATGTTCCAAAAATCAAAATAAATTCTAATGTACATAATCCCATTTTGAGAAATACACATTCTACGAAAATATTGGGCATAGCATGCCCTGAGAAATCGCCCCTGCAACTTACTAAAAATAATATTTTGAGGATTCAGTTTTGTTAAGAGCTTTCAAAATGCCTTGTTCTCAGAGGTAATATTTTTTACTTATGTGTTTTGGTTGCAAACCGACGAAATTATGAAACAATCGTCACAATATGAGGGCATGGTTTATTCCTTATAAGTGATCAATCCTTCCCCCCACTCTCACTGCAGGTCTATCTGCTATACACTTCAGACACACCATAGCCTGTGTCTTAAAACAGTCCATAATAGCTTACGTTTTTGTAAAATAATCACATGTTATTAAATTAAAATCACAAGGGAAGAACAAAGTTAAGCTAGTTTCGTAAAATTTTTTGGGTTGGAGTTTGAAATGTAATACACCAACCAGCTTTGGTTCTAAACAGATAAGATTTCCTACAAATAATCTTACATTCTTCAAGAATATGTGTTGTTAATTTGAGTACAGTACAGCATTACAGACCCAAATATGACTTAACTATGAAATGATAAATTTCTCTTTTGAAAATTTTACTAAATCGACTTAACTCATTCTTCCCATATAGTCTTCAAATGCCATTTCATATGTTATTAAATGTCATTTCAGTTGTACGTTTTTCTCACATCCCCCACTCCCAACAATGAAGTTTGTATATTTTGTAAAAATATAGCAGCCCATCATTGAGCCCTTCATGATCCTCAGCCAGCCCTTTTCAGAGCCAAGACATGTTTATTGATGTCCTCAGAAGGTCCTTTAATTACCCCTTAAGTATAGTTCATTCAAGGATGTTTAAAATGAGTCAACACAAATTTCACTTGGAAGAAAACAACTGGTGTTGACAGAGACCTGCATATCACAGTACATACAATGCAGTATCTTGTATAGCACATTCGTTTGAGTGTATTTCAAAGTGTTGAAAAACTTGCTTTAATAATAATAAAAATTATTATATTCAACTTGGTATAATACAGCAATTCCTAAAATATCGGACATCTGTACAACATGACCCGGTCTATGCTTGCTACATAATGCTCAGCTATCTTTATATCCACCTTAAAGATATGAATGGAGTATAAGTCTTAGGCCTATACAGGAAATTCAGATGCGAAAATGGTTCATAAAACTTCACTGTGAAGCACATCAGAGTACCTGAAATTCCATAACGTAGTTCTGGTCCAGCAGGAATATTTCCAGCAGAGTCCTTTTCCAGGCAGTAAGCTTTCTTAAACCATGCAGGTCAACGATCCAGGCAAGAACTAGTCAGCCAGTATGTTATTCAAGTGTAACAGCATTAAAACTTTAGAGAATTTGAATTAGAAGTGAATTAGAAACGAAATTCTGTTACATGGATGATTCACTTGCTTTTACTTTACAGCTTTATGCAATTCTGTTGATGTATAGCATAACCTCGAAATTGTGGAACTTGTTTCTAGGTTATTTAAGCACAAGGTTATGAGGTGGCATTGATAAGTTTTTAGCCTAACATGGGAAAAGTTACTGTATCTCAAAACCATTTTTTTTATTTATAATCAATGAAGAAATTCTGAACGTTAAAAAAATATTTGTCTTGGTCTGCAAAGCACTCTTTTGTAATACTACTGTTTCATTTTTTGAAAACTTTTATTATTATTATTATTATTATTATTATTATTATTATTATTATTATTATTATTATTGTTGTTGTTGTTGTTGTTGTTGTTGTTGTTGTTGTTATTATTATTATTATTATTATCATTATTATTATTATTATTATTGAAATAGGCTATAGGGAGCTAAATCTGGCAAATATGGGAGATGATCAATCATTTCAAAGCCAACTTCATAATTTTTCTGCAATTGTAGTCAGGGGGACTTGAATATGTGCATTGTCTTGAGGAACAGCACACATTTGGAAATTTTACCATGACGTTTCTCCACAGTTATTTCTTGAAGCTTAGTTAAAAAAAATGATGGAGAATAATAGGCTCCCATCGCGGTTTTACCTTGTTCTCATTAGTCTTTCAAAATTATTCTATTTCCACCCCTCTACGCTCCCCCCCCTCCAAAAAAAAACTGATGAAAGGACCTTTGCTACCGAATTTTTTAACTATTTTTTTTGGAAGGGGGGTGGGGGAAGAACCAGATTGTTTCCATTCTCTTGAAAGAAAGGCTAGAAATCATAATAATGATGGTTATGGTGACAGAGAGTTCAAGAAGAGATATGTAATTTATTTAATGAAGTACATCTCATTTCTTTCAGTAAGCATTGCCATAATTGATTTTCAGCTCAGGAATGAAATAGAGTCATGGTTGACTTGATCACCATTTTGTTAGTTTCATGGTCTACTCTAGATGAGTACACAAATTTATTTTATATTATACTGGATATCAAGACCTTTGAAAGAAGTATAATAACATTTATAAAAGAATACTATTCAATGGCATGAGTGAAATTTTTGTGTATGTGTATGTAAAATTGAATGGAGATTTCAAATACAGTAAAACCTCGATAAGACGCACCCGCTTATTATGCTATCCCGTGTAATACGCTTTTTTTGTCCGGTCCCTGCACATTTCATACATAACGCCTTTATAAAATATCCTGTTTGTTGCGCTCAAGTCCCGCATAATACTCTGCTCTTGTGGAATATTTTCGATGTAATTTTCAGCAATGTACTGTAACAGCAATGAAACATCTTGGTCATTGAACTCCCTGATGCCATTAACCTGAAAAGTATTAGTATTCCATCCTTTACCTGCGCATTTAAACCTTCATACTTCATACCTTAGTATATCCCACTCTCTTGTTACCCTATCTTATTCGACTCCTTATCTGCGTAGTTAAAGCCTCCATACAGTTACAATACCCCACCCTCTTGCTAACCCTCTTTCTCAAACAGCATTCCTCACTCGACCATAATAAAATTCTGGAAATTTTTGCTGGACAGTTTGTTGTCCTTTTATGTATTGAAGTGTCTGTGAATATGATTACAATGAGTGTTAAACCAAAAGCCCTTTCCTTGTGGGAAAAACTGGAAATCTTACGAAAGTACGATGAGAACAGTACTCTTAATCAGAAACAACTCTCTGATTCATTAGGAATCCCAACTTCGATATTAAGAACGATAATAAAAAAATCGCGACTCAGTCACTACAGCTGCGACGTCGGGAGGATGTAAGCGCAGAAACTGAAGTGTGGTAAACATGAGGACTTGGAGAACACGCACACGGCAAACAACTATAAATGGCTTTTTTTTCGAAAGAATTAAGTACAATACATATTGTAAATGTCTTTGACGTACAGTACAGTAATTACATAATGGAGTAATACTGTATTACCTTTCATGAATCGTGTATTTCAATAAAGAAAAATGCTAATAGATACTGTATATAAGTCAAAATTAGTATACCCCCCTAATACGCGGTCCTGGTTAATACGCGGTTTACACCTGGTCCCTTGAACAGCGTCTTATCGGGGTTTTACTGTATCTAAAAATTAATATAGAGGGCCATTTAGAACAGAAGTGTTTTTTGCCACATTCTGTACACCAGAATCAATATTTTTCTAAGAACACTTCATATTGTTAAGCAGGTTGTTTGCAGCAATTTTTGTATGTAACATTTTTTTGTGAAACTAACATGTACAAAAAAAAGTTTGGAGGAGTGATATTCCATAATTAATTAACACTCTGTATGTAACATTTTATGGCAAAGCTAAAAATTATAAGTTATGACTATGACTAATAGTCCATATTTATTTTTTTTTACATTCTTTGCATGTGTACTCCACATTGCATTTGATATCTGGTCCTGCAAACGAGTTCTTGGTAACAAATCTAACAACAAATTTAAAGGTCATGTTGAATATCAGATAAGTTTTGTGAAATTATATCAATAAATCAGTATTTTATTTTTCAGTCAATCACCTATTTATCAATGACAGAAAAAGATTCTGTTACATCTAAAGTACAATTGTTAAAAATCGCAAATATTTTCGACTTGCATGGAAGTCATCTTCAGGTGATACTTTGACAAACAATATTTGAAAACTAGGTGAATATTTAAATGCATTTAAAACACTTGTAACTGATCTGATCATGTGTGCTTTACATGAATTGGTGGAGTGACATACATGGTTTTAAAATAACATACAAAGTAGAGAATCTTCCATTTAATCTTAATTGTGATACAATATGTTAAGGCACATGCAGTGTGCTTAGAATATAGAATTAAAATCATTTACAAATGTTCATTAAAATTGTTGACTAAAATTGTTCAGTGTGACATTGGAAGACTATGTGAAGTGAAAAGTGAAAAATTCTCAGCCTATTCGCCGTGGTGAGAGGCGTTTTGTCTGAAAAAATTAATTAATCAAAAGGTCATAAATTTTGAAAAAGTTAAATGATTAAGGCCTTAAAAGGCTTTAAGATTGATACAAATGATGTACAGAGGTGTGAAAATTATTAGAATAATCTTAATTTTAAAGGTTTTTTAATAGTTCCTTCACAAATATTCATTGAATTGATGAATATTGGTATATAATATTACTATACTGATGTAGGATATATTTACTACTAACAATGCCGGAAAGCATTGTTGTACATTGGTATTTTTCTTATTTTACAATTGTTATGGGAATTCAGAAATTATTATATTATGTTGGCGGAATTGGAAACATAAAAAATTAATTAAGAAATGCTTTAAACAAATTGTTCTTTGCGTTTACATTGTTGTGAAGGTTCAAATGAACGTATACATATGTTTTGTGCATATAATTTTTTATGTTTCCAATTCCGCGAACATAATATAATAATTTCTGAATTCCCATAACAATTGTAAAATAAGAAAAATACCAATGTACAACAATGCTTTCCGGCATTGTTAGTAGTAAATATATCCTACATCAGTATAGTAATATATACCAATATTCATCAATTCAATTAATATTGTGAAGGAACTATTAAAAAACCTTTAAAATTAAGATTATTCTAATAATTTTCACACCTCTGTACATTGAGAGTTTCCAGACGTTGTAGCCTTGTCATCCTGGCGTTACATGGCAGACTGTGCTGTTGAGTTTTCTGAGTGGGAGGTACGAAGGAAAGTGACAGGCTAACTGGTCGATAAGCAGTTATTCTGTGATACGGTACAGGTGGTTATGCAAATTAGGTATTTGTTCATTAAGTAATTGTATGTTGTGATTGTGATTCTTTGCTATGATAAGTGATTGACTGAAAAATAAAATACTGATTTATTGATATAAAATGTCTTTCCTTACGATGGAGTTGGTACATAGGTTTCAAATATTGCATGTTTATACCTTTATAATACCATGCAAAACCCAAAAATTTCGCACATCATAGCAACATTTTAAAATTTCACTTATCTTTGTGATACTGGACAGACTATTTATGATCCTAACCTGTACATATATGGTAAAATGTTTAACAAACTTTTGGTTTGAGTTTTAAGTAATTTTCTGCAGTTTTACTGAGTTTATAACACACAAATAAAATTTACCTGTTCTTTTAAATCAACTAAATTCACAAAGAAAGAACAATAGAAGCTACTTCAAAGAATGCGATTGAGGTAAATTATGGGAAAAATCTTGTTAATGATGGATCTGTTACCCCAGAAGAACCTCATAAATCTGTTATGACAAAATTCAGACTTCTTAATCAACATGGTTGCTTGTCAGTCATCTAAAATGACTGGAATTCGATTTTACCAAATTGTGTGTTGATTGAAAAGGGTCCGTTGATGGATGGATATCATCTACTGAGCAGTGAAGCTCTCTACAAGAATATAAACATATTCATCTCTACTGGGTTACAAGATGGCAGATGGCTTCATTGCCAAATAGCTGAGCATTAGACATCAACCATCCAACCAACCAACCAACCAACCAACATTTCTACTAAAGGAAGTTCATAAAATTCTGCCTCTCAGAAGATGTTATCCAGATGTGTTGTATATCCTCTTTTAGCGTGGAGATTCTGGTGGCAGCAACAGTGTATATTGCACTGCTCCGAGGTCTGTGTCAAGCTCTGGGTCCAGGAGTCTTGACCTTCGGCAGGTGAAGTTGGCCATGACACAGCAAGCAAGAAGGGCGGCGTCCGGCGGGAGGGTTTCCACACTGAGGGCCGACACCAAATCACGCTCACAGTCTGCTAAAAAGTCTCAGTCGAGCAGCCATATACCGCCACACAAGGCCGAGACCGTCTCATCACAAGCCAAGAAAGTCGTGTCAGAGAATGGAGAAGCGACTTCAAGACCAAAAACTTGGCCGTTGAGAGTTCTGGAAGTGAGTGAATTTTTTTGTTATTTAGGTGTCACTAGAGAAATGTCTGTTGTTGTTCGGTTGATAAACTTTTGTCATCCAGTTTGCTCTCAAAAAAACTGAACGTTAGAATTTATGAAACAGTTATATTACTGGTTGTTCGGATAAATCGTGAAACAGCGAACGCCAGTAGGGGAAGTTATCCCCACCCTTGCCGCTCGTCACCTCGCTCGCCTGCTCTCTCTCTCTCTCTACTGTCTCTACTATCTGCCCCGCTTCGGTGGATCACTGCCCACTGCCTCGCATGTATTTCATATTTTACAACACAACACAATACAATACAATCATATTATGTGGGATGCCCTTGAGATGTGTATTAGACAACGTTTGGATCTCGAATTAACACATACTTTGAATAAAACAACACTGGTGGATCACTGCCTACCGCCTCACACGTATTTCATATAAAAGTTTTTTCCTCGAACTAACACATACTTTGAATAAAACAACACTCACCTGTTAACTTTGCACTGTCCTCAAAGTAACACAATAGTCACCAGAGCTTCGTTTGCTGTAATCAGGACCCGGCACGTGACGGCTCATCACAACACGTCGTTCTGTCTGTACTCGAAGCTGGACACAGACACAATGAAGCTCTACCAGCGCGCATTAACACTTATGCCACCCCCGCAGTCAACCCCTACCAAGCTAAATTCACAAGCCTGCCACTTTCTACCCACGCTATTCAGTCATTGTCCCAAACATAAATAGATTCATTTTCCCTTCTACCACCAACTCGCCTCGGTAGCCGAGAGGTCTAAAGCGTGACCAAAAAGCGTGCGTACGTTTCGTTACGAACATACAAGGATCGAATCCTACCCTCTGCAAAGTCATAAGAAAAAAAACGTCAAGCAAGGCAGAGAGAAGAAGAGGCTGGAGAGAGAGAGAGAGAGGAGAGACAGAGGGAGACAGGACGAAGTTCCTCTTGCTTCATAGATGCCGCATTCACTCATTCTGTTCCACTTTCCTCTACTAGATGTCACCACCATCATAAACCCCCTATTTACACTCTTTCCCGGTAGAGTGTGTGGTGAGCTTGTAGGGGACTGATAAGGGAAAAGTGGAAAAGGGGTCATGGGTGGAGCTTGGCGTTCGCTGTTTTACGATTTGACCAGTTGTTCTGTATGGTTGTGAAACTTGGATTCTCACTTTGAGAGAGGTACAGAGGCTGAGGGTGTGTGAGAATAAGATGCTTAGGAAAATATTTGGGGCTAAGAGGGATGAAGTTACAGGAGAATGAAGAAAGTTACACAACACAGAACTGCACGCATTGTATTCTTCACCTGACATAATTAGGAACATTAAATCTAGACGTTTGAGATGGACAGGGCATGTAGCACGAATGGGCGAATCCAGAAATGCATATAGAGTGTTAGTTGGGAAGCCTGAGGGAAAAAGACCTTTGGGCAGGCAGAGACGTAGATGGAAGGATGATATTAAAATGGATTTGAGGGAGGTGGGATATGATGGTAGGGACTGGATTAATCTTGCTCAGGATAGGGACCGATGAAGGGCTTATGTGAGGGCGGTAATAAACCTCCGTGTTCTCTAAAAGCCATTTGTAAGTAAGGTGTCACTAGAACCAATCCTGGAACAGCATTGATGTTAAAAGTATTCTTGTTAAATACACTTGTCAATTCAGGAAATTATATGGGAATATAAAGTATATTTATGAGAAACTAGTGACCTAGTTCAATAGTGCGGTTACTCAAAAACTGTTTTTTAAGTTATATGACTGGATTCAATTTTTCGAAATTTTTTCAATTTTGTACTATGTTACGTCAAATTCCTCTGATTATGGACACCAAAGCAGACCTGAATAAAAAAAAAGTTTCAGTTCCATAGAGCTACATCTTAGATATCACTATTGAGCTGAAACTTTTATGGTCTAGTGGTCAGAGCTTCTGGCTATAGTTCATGAGGTCCCGGGTTCGATTCCTGGTTAGTGCACAGGAATTTTTCCTTAAAGGGGATTATTCCTGTGTTCGTCCATGGTCTGGAATTTAGGTTAAGTTTAGATTTAAGACCTCTCCTGGCACCACATTATCATAATCATCCTATCACATCATCGGGGTAATGTAACTCCGCCTTCCAGGTGCCCCAACCTCAGAAGTGGGTTACAACTAAGCCACGGCCAGGAGAGAAGACCAGAAATGTAGAAAGACAACCTGGTGGCATTGGATAAAAAAAAAAAAGTTTTAATCTAAGTAATGCAGTATCTTGAGATATCTTAGTATTGAATTTAATTTTATTCCGTTGTTGTGGACATATTGAAAAATTGTCGCACTGCATGCATGTCAGTTGTTTTGCTTAATCAGCCGTTTACACGATGTCTTGCAATATTAATAGCACATGTCAGTAAATTAATCACCTTTATTTTGTGTGATACTACGTGGTTTGTTGTAATAAATACTTGTCATTACTATTAATTTCTTCATTCTGCGCTGTTTTCGCCATCATGATCATTTTCGTCGTCCCGGACATTTAAGCCACGTGACTGAGGCTGGTCTCACTTCTTTTAATCAGCTGCCACTGGTGTTTGGATGATTTTTGGCAATTGCGAATGTTTCCTATCATGAACCGATAGATGTTTATGTTTATAGTTCTTCTGTGAATTGATATACTGGCTGCCATGTCCTGTATCAACAATATTGACTAGCACAGAAAGTATAACAAACTCTCTGAACTGTCAGTACTTCATATGTTGTCAAAAGCCAAAAGTCAAAGACTAAAGACATAAGTCAAGACAAGAGGCGTGACTTTCTGTGGTACAAGGGCAGAAAGTGAGCACATATCTGGAAACCTTTACTATGATGTATTGAAGTACATATATTTCCGTGCAGAAATTTTGCATTACCATTTGGTGAAAAATGGGTAATGCGGAGAAAAATTCTCTTCAGCAGTGGGACTCGAACCCGGGTTTTCAGCTCTATACTTTGTCCACTAAATCACACCAGATTCTAGTTCCGATGCTGGATTGAATCCCTCTCAGTTTAAGTTCTATCGCTCTGTTCTCCTTTGGTGGCCTACCCTCATGTACTATGTCACAGAATATGTGATAGTGGCACAATGTCCAACACTATGTACAGAGATGCACTCATTATGAGTGACTAAGTGGCCGGGATCCGACTGAACAAGGCACCGTCTTGAATCATTAAGTGATTACTTACACTTAACATATTACTATGATGTACCGAAGTACATATGATATTTCCGTGCAGGAATTCTGCATTATCATATGGTGAAGAATGGGTAGAACAGGTTCGAGTCCTGGTGTCGGAGAGAATTCTTCTCCATTCTACCCAGTGAGGGAAGCGAGATGGTATGCGACGGTATGGAATACTGCCACTGGTTTCTATGGCCAGAAAACATACCGTCACTGAAAAAATATGATGGTAAAAATTTGTTTATATATTTCTTCACAGCAAAGAGTACTATCTGTTTACTTCGTAACTCTAAAGGCCCATTCACAATGAAAATTAAACATAACCGTAACATAAACACAGAAGTTTGCACCCAGGCTACCAAATGGGATCATTCACAATGATTCACATAAGCATTGACATAAACATTACCGTAAGACGTTAACATGAAAGTTTGCGAACTCCAAACTTTCATGCTTATGCTTACTTGATTTTCAAACAGAACACAATCGTGGAGTGCTCAAGTATACGACAGAATATGAGGAAATGGCGTCGTTGTTATGTTCCCATGGTTACCAAGTATGTTCGCTGTTATGTTTATGTTCCCATCGTGAATGATGGTATGACTTCTTGATTTTACCGCAACGTTTATATTCTTAAGTTAACGCTTACATTATGTTTAATTTTCATTGTGAATGAGCCTTAAACCACAGCCTTCTGCAACTGAATTCAACGTGTATTTGGAGATGTTTATTAGATAAGTCCAACCCTTGGAATGATTACAACGGGTAGTATTTCAAGTATAGAAGGCTGTGGTCTGAAGCTTGTGGTGCTCATTGTTGCCAATTTAGTGACTGTCATTTTTGTTGCACTTTTTATTAATAATTAAGTATGGCACTTTGAAGCTTTAACATTATTTTAAATGCTAAGTCTCAAAGGACATTGTAAAATGATTTAGTAAATTACTGAAGTAACTTGGAATTATTTTATTAAGACATTTAATGTGTTGCGTAAGCTCCAAAGATTCACATTACTGACTGCACGAAACAATTTATTGTATACATCATTTATGCCTATATTGTAAGGGAGGGGTATGCCAGAGGAAAATCTTGGGATAGTATACCACGTCGCATTGTATCCTTCACCTGACATAATTAGGAACATTAAATCCAGACGTTTGAGATGGGTAGGGCATGTAGCACATATGGGTGAATCCAGAAATGCATATAGAGTGTTACTTGGGAGGCCAGAAGGGAAAAGACCTTTGGGGAGACCGAGACGTGGATGGGAAGATAATATTAAAATGGATTTGAGGGAGGTGGGATATGATGATAGAGACTGGATTAATCTTGCTCAGGATAGGGACCAATGGCGGGCTTATGTGAGGGCGGCAATGAACCTCCGGGTTCCTTAAAAGCCAGTAAGTAGTAGTATACCACGTCTGGTTTTTTCCCACTTCTCTCACTGATTCTACCCATTCTTCGCCATATGGAAATCTTTAGACCAGAAATGTTCGTACGTTGTTTAAAAAATCACTGGGGCAAAAGGACTTGTTCTCCCCCATACCCAAACGAGCTCGACAACAACCCCTGCTCCCCCCTCATCCTGGAGTCAGCACCGATGACTGTTATGTATAGTCAAATTACATTAATAATTTGTTTCATTATTGCAGAATAAATCGAAATCTGGAAAGCAGAGAGCCAATTCGAGTTCTTCAAGCATGGGAACGCCAGAAAAGTCCGGAGCCATGCCTCGTAGGGCAGGGAAGACCATGATATCATCCTCTGACTCATCACGCACATCGTCCCCTGCGATGCGACGCTCCACCTCGAGTGGTGAAGGGTCTGGCAGGGGCAGGGCTGCGACTGTCGGGAGTGGTTCCAGCAGGAACTTGCTGAGGCGATCCGAGACCCCACCAGGCAAAGAAATCAGGAGCAAGAAGCGAAAAGAGGAAGTGACAACAATGTCAACCGATTCTCTGAGTGAGGTCCAGTCTAACGGGGGTGGCAAGCGCTCAGTGAGAGAAATTAGTGACAGTGTTACGAGCCGCAGCTGCATCTCCACACGCCCAGACACGCCCTCAGTCAGGCGTAAGCTCAGAGGCGAGGAAGTGGTGATGTCAGCTGACTCGTTGGCGGAGTCTGTGGCAAGTGGAGAGAAGCTGCCACCGAAGGTGGAGACTAGTGCGAGTGCTCCAAGTTGCAGCCTGGGAACCACTCGCCCGGACACGCCACCGGTGAAAGAAAGGGGGAGGAAATGTCTCGGTAGGATTGGGGTAGATGTAACAATGTCAACGGATTCACTGTCCGCCACTGAACAGTCGTACACTGGAGATTCTTCCGCAGGAAGGAAGACAGAGGTAGCAAAAATAGTGACAATCCCAAAATCACCGATCCTAAGAGGGTCGCAGCAGTCTGGCATCAGGCAGGATGGAAGCAAAACTAATTTAACGAAAGGAACAAAAGCTGCGGATACAAGAAGTGAGAATAATCAGCCTAGATCGCCAGCTACTGCTGCTAGGCGTGTGGTGATGCGACAGACCATAGTGTCACCGCGCGATTCCCCAACCTTTAGACTCCGATCCGGTGTTACATCGTCCCCATACACCGGATCACCTTCCTTGAGAAGGAGCCTTCTGCTTGCAACGAGATCCCCTACAAACGACAATGCAGGCATTGTGAACAACAATGCAAAAGTAGCGACACCAACCAAATCAGTCATTTCTGCCAAGTCGGAAAAGGCTGTTAAGTCTGTATCCAGTCCGTCAACCAGCACCGTTTGCAACAAGCGAACCCCCACCAGGCTACAAACCCGCAGTCAGGCAGTTGCGAGTCCGGTGAAGAACGGCAGTGATTCGGGAAAGGGAAGCGGAAGAGTCCTCGGGAAAGATTCAGTAAGAATTAATACAGCCGGTAAGGTAATTACAAACGTGAGTAAAACCAATAACAATGCTACACGAAAAGTGATTTCAAATGGTTCTATCAATGGGAAGAATAAACAGAACAATAATGAAACACCCACACTGAGTAAGAAAGGGGAACCCTCGGAGGACAAGCCGCCTTCTGTGGGTTCTCGTTCTGGTACCTTCCTCAAGGACGAACCTACAATTTTAAAGAAACCAGATGTTGACAATGTACAAGAATAAGTCGCTCACTGTGCTGTGTATCATACACTTGCTCATGGTAATTAGCTTAAGCCAGTAATTAATGTGCAATCAATGTTAATGGCTCACATTTCAACTTAAGGTATGCTTTATTTTTCTGGGAAATTTACAAGTGTTAAAATTCCCGTTGTAATATGCATAGTATCAAAGACAATATGGGTATGGTTATATAATTGAAAGGATTAAATGTGCATGTATATGTGTGTATATTAGCGATGGAGTGGGTATAAGAGAAGTTGATACAGTGTTATCAAACCAGCACACAAATCTTAGCTAGTCATGGCGCCATCCGCGGCTTGTATATAAATGTTTAAAAGTTTAAGAGAAAAGCTTGCAGAAGTGGTTTAAAAAGAGTACTATATCTAGAACATTTAATGGCAGTCTATTTTAGAATATATTTATTATCTATAGCATATATATGTGTTTATATAATATATATTTGTTTTTAATTTGCAGTGTACATGAAAATATGTTCTTATGTGAGGGATGGAAAAGCGAAGCAAAATGTCCAATTTTCTTAAAAGTTTATATAACATTTTATAAAAATGCATCAAGATATTAGGTTTATTAAAAGTCAGCTGTTATAACGGTGCATATTGTCAAATATAATAATTATTTTTACAGTTGCGTAATATCTTAATTTGAAAAGATGTTAAAAAAAATTGGGGCCCAAATTGTAGAACAATGATACAAGCCTGATAACATTCCACTGTGGAGTGTGGTGGCCATTGTGAAATGTATGCATTTAGTCTTTCCCCCCCAATCCTATTTGTAATTTTAGTACATTAAAGTTGGACATTCTGAAACCAGAACATGCATTTACCTGTTCCATGGAACAGGTAGAAGGGAAGGAAACCGAGAAAGGAAGGAGCACTGTACTATCATAACAGATAATATTTGTACAGTTTTTAACATGTACTTTCTGGTTTTCATTTTACAGTCTGCAGAATTCACTTCACCACAGTAAGCGAAAGTAAAACTCTAGACTTCACAACAGTAGGAATGTTAGTAGTGCCGTAAAATTGTTCAGCATTCAAAGTCCAGGAAAGTTAAATGATGTATTATCAGTTTCATGTCATAAAATCTTCTTTTACTCTATTCAAAATATAGGCGTGCCATTTCAACTTCACAGGTCTTGCCATCTTCCCTAAGTCTGCCCTGTTGTCATTTTAGGTTTTAATGATACACTGTTTTAGGAAATCTCTTCTGAATAAATATTATTTGTATCTCGCAATATTCTGAATTTACTTTGAACTCGTTTCTCTTTATTTTATCCAATTTAGTACAGATTTTTTATTCGACAAGATTCCCATTTCAGCTAATTGTATTCGAGTGTATTCATCTAGATTTTTGCAGCAATGAATTGATTACAGCCATTACTTCATACAAATATATTTCACCGTCATTTATATTGAAATGTTATCTGATTTGCTTCACAGATGGCTTGAAAACTACTGGTTATGATTTATATTATTGCCATTATTTTTTTAATCGAAATTAGTATTTTCATTAAATTCTAAAATTTTAGTTTTATGTGATCATATTTTAAGCCAGAATGTAAACAGTATCAATATTTTGCAGTTTTTGTTCAAGTTTTTACTTTTGCATTTTTGGGCTGTTATTCTATTTCAATTTCACAAGTCTTGCCATCTTCCTCCAAGAGTACCCTGCTGTCATAAATGTTATTTGTTTCTCGCAATATTCTGAATTTACTTGGAACTCATTTCATTTTAATTTATCCAGTTTCGTACAGCTTTTTATTGGACAAGATTCCCATTTCAGCTAATTGTGTTAGAGTGTATTCATCTAGATTTTTGCAGCAATGAATAAATGTTGATTACAGCCATTACTTCATACAAATATATTTCACCGTCATTTATATTGAAATGTTATCTGAATTGGTTCACATATGACTTGAAAACTCTGGTTATGATTTATATTATTGCCATTATTTTTTTAATCGAAATTAGTATTTTCATTAAATTCTAAAATTTTAGTTTTATGTGTTCATATTTTAAGCCAGAATGTAAACAGTATCAATATTTTGCAGTTTTTGTTCAAGTTTTTACTTTTGCATTTTTGGGCTGTTATTCTATTTCAATTTCACAAGTCTTGCCATCTTCCTCCAAGAGTACCCTGCTGTCATTTTAGTTTGTAGTGGTGCATTGTTTTAAGAATCTGTTTTTCTCCCTTCTGAATAAATGTTATTTGTTTCTCGCAATATTCTGAATTTACTTGGAACTCATTTCATTTTAATTTATCCAGTTTCGTACAGCTTTTTATTGGACAAGATTCCCATTTCAGCTAATTGTGTTAGAGTGTATTCATCTAGATTTTTGCAGCAATGAATAAATGTTGATTACAGCCATTACTTCATACAAATATATTTCACCGTCATTTATATTGAAATGTTATCTGATTTGCTTCACAGATGGCTTGAAAACTACTGGTTATGATTTATATTATTGCAAAATTTTTTTAATCGAAATTAGTATTTTCATTAAATTCTAAAATTTTAGTTTTATGTGATCATATTTTAAGCCAGAATGTAAACAGTATCAATATTTTGCAGTTTTTGTTCAAGTTTTTACTTTTGCATTTTTGGGCTGTTATTCTATTTCAATTTCACAAGTCTTGCCATCTTCCTCCAAGAGTACCCTGCTGTCATTTTAGTTTGTAGTGGTGCATTGTTTTAAGAATCTGTTTTTCACCCTTCTGAATAAATGTTATTTGTTTCTCGCAATATTCTGAATTTACTTGGAACTCATTTCATTTTAATTTATCCAGTTTCGTACAGCTTTTTATTGGACAAGATTCCCATTTCAGCTAATTGTGTTAGAGTGTATTCATCTAGATTTTTGCAGCAATGAATAAATGTTGATTACAGCCATTACTTCATACAAATATATTTCACCGTCATTTATATTGAAATGTTATCTGAATTGGTTCACATATGACTTGAAAACTCTGGTTATGATTTATATTATTGCCATTATTTTTTTAATCGAAATTAGTATTTTCATTAAATTCTAAAATTTTAGTTTTATGTGTTCATATTTTAAGCCAGAATGTAAACAGTATCAATATTTTGCAGTTTTTGTTCAAGTTTTTACTTTTGCATTTTTGGGCTGTTATTCTATTTCAATTTCACAAGTCCTGCCATCTTCCTCCAAGAGTACCCTGCTGTCATTTTAGTTTGTAGTGGTACATTGTTTTAAGAATCTGTTTTTCTCCCTTCTGAATAAATGTTATTTGTTTCTCGCAATATTCTGAATTTACTTGGAACTCATTTCATTTTAATTTATCCAGTTTCGTACAGCTTTTTATTGGACAAGATTCCCATTTCAGCTAATTGTGTTAGAGTGTATTCATCTAGATTTTTGCAGCAATGAATAAATGTTGATTACAGCCATTACTTCATACAAATATATTTCACCGTCATTTATATTGAAATGTTATCTGAATTGGTTCACATATGACTTGAAAACTCTGGTTATGATTTATATTATTGCCATTATTTTTTTAATCGAAATTAGTATTTTCATTAAATTCTAAAATTTTAGTTTTATGTGTTCATATTTTAAGCCAGAATGTAAACAGTATCAATATTTTGCAGTTTTTGTTCAAGTTTTTACTTTTGCATTTTTGGGCTGTTATTCTATTTCAATTTCACAAGTCTTGCCATCTTCCTCCAAGAGTACCCTGCTGTCATTTTAGTTTGTAGTGGTACATTGTTTTAAGAATCTGTTTTTCTCCCTTCTGAATAAATGTTATTTGTTTCTCGCAGTATTCTGAATTTACTTGGAACTCGTTTCATTTTAATTTGTCCAGTTTCATACAGCTTTTTATTGGACAACATTCCCATTTCAACTAATTGTATTTCAGCATATTCATTTAGATTTTGCAGCCATTATTAAAAGTTTGTACAACCATGACTTTAAACAAATGTATTTTAGAATATATCAATCAAAGTATAAAACATTAAATAAATTCCAAGCTTGTACAATAAAATGGCTTGAAAACTACTGTTTACGAGTTATATTATTTCCATTTCATTTATCGAAATTATTATTTTCCATTAAATTCTAAAAAAAATTTAGTTTTATGGATTCATATTTTAAGTCAAAATGTAAACATTTTTCAGCTTTTGTTCAAGTTTTTACTTTTCCATTTTTGGGTTTTTATTATCATATGGTTGAACACATTAAAAATTTAATAGTCTATTAGATTTTTTGTTACTGTGTAATATTTTTATGCTACTTTATGTGCAATCGAATTATTTTAAGTCCAGTTCTGTGGGGATGAAAGATAGGACAAAATGGTAGAAGTACAGTCAAAACAAAGGAATAAATTCTGTTCAGAGACTGCTAGAAATGGTGATACTTTTTTTGATTTTCTAATGCAGGATGCTTTGAGTTGCTTAATCGTAAACTGTGACCTGCATGAAGTGAGGAGTTTCAATGGTGGAAACAACTTAACTCATTATCACCTATTTCTGGCTTGTGAAGTTTTTCAGAAGACTCATTCTTCATCATTATTGTGTTTCAGTGTGTCAGAGGGTTTCATTTTCACTAGGCACCAACTAGTTTTTCCTCTATTATATCTTAAATTGGCTGATGTTTGAAGAGTAAAGCACATGTATTAAATAAACTTTGTGGGGGAACATGTTTAGAGTATTAGTGCCTCATTTTGCGAGTTGGTCTGTTGTCTAATTTTCTACTCAGTGAAATGAGACAGTGTCTTTGTCTTTTGTAACTAGTTAAGGGACTTTACAATAGTTTGGCATTCCTGAACTTTCGTGAAGCTGGCAGACTTTTGTTAAAATTGCTATATTTTAAGAGACATTTGATAAAGTACATAATGTTGACCAATTTGCTTTGGCGAAGAATGAATATAGATGTAACACTTCCAGAAGTGATTTTTTTCAAATCAGGAATGTTGTTGTACTGCATCTTGGAGTTCTATTTTCGTTGATAAAAGAGTACTAATATTGTTTTGTCAGTGTCACGTGCCATCTGATGGAAAGAGTGCTCTTTCTTTTCTCGTGCTTATAATTAGGTGTATATTAAACGTGTGTTTTCTTTCAGTGTTTCATATGTGTGTGTTTAACCCCGCATGTAAGCGGTAAGCCTCTCTCCAAGTGCCCAAGTGTAACGCCCCTGCATTTAATTAATTTTATTTTTATCTGGAAGCATATTGCTTTCAAAGTTGAAGTAAATGAAATAACATGAAAAGGAAGTTTTATAAGAACAATAAAACCTAAAACCTCTTTTTTTCTGTCATATTTATCATTAAGAAAGTTTAATTCTTTTTTGGTGGTGGGTCTGGAGGAAGTTGAAGTAATTATTTAAGAAAGAAAATATGTAGAGTTAGTAATTTCTATTTTAAAAACTTTAAAATCTTCCCTTAGCGAGTTTTATAATTCTTCAAATTTATGTGATAGAGTCCATTATTATTTTTTTAACAAAACAATGTTTTTTAAATAAGTTTTGTTTAATGCTGCATCAGTTTGTCTAAAATGTACACATTTAAGCCTGTTATTTTTAGTAAAAATTCAGATTGAGTTTAACATAGTAAAAGTGGCTGATCTCTCTCTCCTATAACTCTTCTGCTTACGAAAGAACACTGTTGCCAACATATCGCCATGCAATCTCGCTAACTTTTCAGACAAAATAGCTTAATTTCTCCAAATTTTGTTAAAAAATCCCCACAAATGTCGCTAAAAATTAATAATAATAAATATCACACTAAATAAAAATAAGAAAAACATATATATGTGGAGAAAAATATAATTTCCTCGTCGTCACTTCTGTGAAGTCTGTTGTATTGTTGACGGCTGTGATGTTGAGGTGGTAGGCTGTGGGAACAGCTGGTTGTGAATATACATTGCACTTGATCCAGTCATTGACACTACACTTTCTGGCTAGTTGTAAGTGTGGAAATTTTCACCTAAGTCTTTGACCACAAACTTTTTGTGAAATCTAGGACTTTTTATTAAACTATATTTATTTATTTGTCTAATGGCTAGTACATGATATTTACTATCATTGACTGAGGGAAAAACAAGAAAGTGGTGAACAAAACTACGGATTAAGTAATTAAAAACATTCGGGCTCTGGCTTCCCAGTAGCGGTCGACTTTCTTGGAGGATTTCAGAGCAGGGCATTTTGCAAGATGTTGTCTATCCATGTCTTCCTGTTGATGGCACAAAATGCGGGATGCTGATGGAAGGATGCCAAGACGATTGGCGACATAGACCTACCTCCACGTGGTGCATCCTGGACGCTTTGCGGCAAAATGGTCTATAATATGGCAAAGAAAATGAGAAAGCCAACAAATTGTCCTTTTAAGGATTACTCTGAACAACTTAAACTATATTAAAACCAGAAAAACTACAAAACTACAGTCTCATTTGCGTCAAAAGAACTGTCGGCACAAAATTCCAAAACTCAACTGCCAGGGTCAGTTCAGAGTGGAAAATCTCCGCGTTGCTGGGGAGAACCAAGATTACATTAGGTGCAGCTTGTGACTTCTCAAAGTTTCCACTGTTTACGAGTGTTGGAACAGTAGCATTGAAGGAGAGACCTCACCCGTGGGAATCATTGAATCAGCATTTTTCACCCCTGACATCGCAGGCGATGCCCCTGATCACAGATACATGTGATCAGGGTTTTCAGGTATGAATCATGCACCCATGCCTCTTCAGTTGAATGTTTTAGCTTCAAATAATTTAAAAAGTGGAAGAATCAGCAGAAAAGTCGCTAAACGTATTTAACAAAATTTGTCGCCGAGACTGATTAAAAATTCCCTAAATTTAGCGACTTATCGCTAAATATGGCAACACTGCAAAAGAACACACTGACTTTTTACCCTAGTTGAAGTGTAAAAAAAAACACAGTTTTAATTTATATATGTATTAAAAAATTACTTTCAGTTTGAAATTGCCAGTCTGTTTTGTTATTGGTCATCATTTTAAAATTTATTTTAGTCTCATTTCTGTCTCTGGCAACCCTCAACTTCAGAAATACTTTATAATTTTGATTGTTGTTGTCAAAAACGGCGATGGTTATCAAAATGATACCATTTGAATCATTTAAATATATGTTTTACACACAATTCATGTCGAGAATTGAACCCAGTTGATTATAAGCGGTTTTTCTTACAGGTTGTACATAATTATACATTACAAGAAAGACCATCCCTTATCACAATGTATTCCTTTCAATTAACGAAGCCTAATAATTAATTAATCCATTACATTGCTAGTGGACCTTGCACGCAATTAAGTAATTTATAATTCAGAAAAATTCAATAGGTTGATGTCAATTACCGAATTGTGTGGTTCATTTCCATTTTGTTTATTGTTAAACTGTGATTAGCTGGGGTTCCAGGGCCAGTCACGTGATTTATAACATTACAAAACCCTCAAGACTTGGATGCATGATCCTCCTAAAACAGCAGTTGTATTAAGTTAATGAAAGTTCTTCTGTGCCATTGTAATGCCATAGATAGGATAATCTCTTCAGTGAACAGATGAAAAACAGTAAGAATGCGGTTTTAGTGAGAGATGCATCATTTTTGTGATGTCACCCACTTTTTTCTTTTGTTGTTGCATGTGAAATTGTTAAAAGTTCTTGTAATTGAATTGAATTGAATTATTTTCATAGAGAAATGTTTGTATTTCCTCCATAAAGGAATGTTCATGTTTGCGTGGTTTTTTTTTTATTATTTATTGTTATTATTATAAATTTCCTCCTTTCCCAGAAACTTTTTATTCAATATTGTTGTACATAGGTAGAAATCAAGATTGTTTTACTGTAAGTGTACTTACATTCGTATATACACACACCACTTAAATTACAGATATAATTTTGTATGTGTGTGAAATACCTTCCTTTTCATTTTATGTCATTTTCTTATACTCATATTTTCTCGTAAGGGGTTTTCTTACATTGAAGTGATGTTACGTGTAAGGTTGGTTGAACTTCATTCCTGAAGATTTGAAATCTTTTTCTTTGTGATATTAGTGAAATCTTTTTGATTGTTGTCTGATGTAACAGATTGTAAATGTCGTGCTAAGAGTGATAAGACTATTTATCACTCCCGGCATTTTCTGCTCTTATTATGCCCTGTAAAAATTATTGTCCTTACTGAATGTTGTTTTGGATTATGGCAGTGTGTTCTCTTGTGTTAATATTTGCAGTCATGAAAAAATATTTGTAACCAGTAGTGTCTACGAATGTTCTTTGCTCTCTTAGGTTGTAAGATCTTTACAAGAATTTGCCCTCTATGGCTGTCAGGTGTAATCTGGTACAACATTTACAAATTGCTAGTTGCATATAAATTGTACATGCTCAGAATGATAACTGCGTAAGTACTTGCAAAGTGAACTGAACAAAGAATACATTTTAGTTCCCTTATTGTGTAGACGTCACTTGAAGTATGGACTTTGTGTTTTGATAGTTTTTATATGGTGTTAGGTTGTTCAATCTGTGATAGCTAGTCTTGGAATTAAAGAAAACTTACAGTTTTCCCCAACTGTAAGGCAAATGTCAGGTAATCTCTGTCGAATCCTTGGCCTCATCTTGCTATCACCAATTTCATGACACTAAATAACCTCGTAGTTGATACAGCGTCGTTAAATAACCAAATTAAAAAAACATAATTTTACTTTCTTTTAATCATTTTGGTGAATGTAAAGTTGAATAAGCATGAATTTATTTTTCGTTAAAAGTGAGTTCTTTTGGGCCGAAGTATGGTGTAATTTCTTATTATATATACACAAAAACTTAAACTTATCTTTTTTAATCCAAATGCCATGTGTGACATCACTCCACACAAAATGTAGCACGTCGTGAAATAATCTAAAAAAAAAAAAAAAATAAAAAATAATAAAAAAAAAAAGATGTAGCTAATGAGAAAGACAAGCTATGATGTGAATTGGTGTGTCGTTCATTGCTGATAAAAATTAGGTTTTGTGTGTATTCTTTGCTTTTCTATCAAATGGGTTTAGTTTGATTGGGCAGTTCCATTACGAGTGTTGGAAGAGTTTCTCGTGTTAAACATTGCATGGATACGTGGATGTGGATTTACACTGTGCCATTTACTAACAGAAAAATAATGGAGTAGTAGCAGGTTAAGTTGGAGTGCCAGCAAACACTATTTGTTGCCATAAAGTTATTGTACACAAAAATTATATTAATAATTTCTTGGTATAGTAATGTGTATCGAAGAAGAAATACAAATGTACGGTAAAGAACATTCACAGACACTATTTGGTTCATATGAAAGTCCGTTGATAATACGAGATACATTGTACAATTGTTCCATTAACTTCATTTGATTAGAAACTTTTTCGAGTTACTGTTTCTTGTAACTACTGTGAGGAATTTGTCAATTTCTTCGTTTTAATGGTGTTACTTCAGATTTATTGAGCAATGAATGCGAAATTATTTTAATATTATTTCAGTGAATATGGGTGCATAAATCAATGCTCTTTGTCTGATTCAGTCTTCCTGTAAGACGGAATTCACTTTCGTCTTCATGGAAAAATAACTTCCTTTGAGTCTGTACTGTATGGAAACCTAGATTCTTGAGCCACTGATTAAAAAGAAAACTCACTGGTCTTCAGCAAGTTCTACATACAATGTGAAATATATAATCTGAAATATTTTGTATTGCTATTTCTATTCCGATGCCACGTGAATCGATTGATATTGAATTAGAGTACTTCTGTATGACATTATTTGTACTTTAATGGAGTTTGAGTGATATTTATTACAGAAATGATGATATTACTGTTACTTGCAGAAGTAGAAGTGTTTGCAAGATTTTTCGTTGGAATCTCAAAGAGACTATTTAGTTCTGCCCTTCCCTTTAAAATGGAATAACTAAATATAAATATTGGCTTATTTTTTCAAAGATTTTTATAAATGTCAGGATTAATTTCTAGTTTCTTGTTGTTTTACTTTCTCTTCTTCAGATAGATAGAGCAATCTTTTTCAGTCAGACCACATCTTTGTACCATACCTATCATAAAAAAACGACAAAAGTAACCATCTAGAGTAGAAAAACGAAGTTGTACAAATACAATGTGAAACACTGCTCATAGTTTTAACATGCAAAAACGGAACTCTTCCTCCCCTTTCCCCTCCTGTGTGGTTATTTTACTGTCACCTTCATATGTTTCCTCTCCATCCCTCTGTTTCACAACAGTGGCATTTGATTATTCATTTTGGTTCAAACATTCACTTCTAGATGTAACATTGGTTATTAATGGAGAAAAATTCGCTCTGGCACCGGAGATCGAACCCAGGACTCCCAGTTCTACGCACGGGGTGCTCTAATCACTGAGCTATGCCAAGGCTGAATCCACAGCACTGGATCGAATCTATCTCCTTTGGTATTTTTTCTGTGGATTGAGCCTTGGCGTAGCTCAGTGGTTAGAGCACCCAGTATGTAGAACTGGGGGTCTCAGGTTCGATCCGCAACACCGGAGCGAATTTTTCTCCATTAATAAGCAATGATAACCGTAAAAGATAATTCCGTAGGACCAAAAAATTAATCTTTACGTAGATCATTCGCCCAACAGTGTATATATATTGTGGAGTCCCGGCCGCCAAGTCACTCAAATGAGTGGGCTTCTTGTGTGATGACAGTTTACTTAATATATATGTGTCAATATATATGAGGAGTGGAGTAAGGCCACTAAGGAAAAATACCAAAGGAAAAAGATTCGATCCGGTGGTGTGGATTGAGTCTTGGCATAGCTCAGTGTTTAGAGCATCCATTGCGTAGAACTGGGAGTATCGGGTTCGATCCCCGGTGCCGGAGCGAATTTTTCTCCATTAATAACCAATGGTAATCATAACAGATAATTCTGAAGGACCAAAAAATTAATCCTTAGGTAGATGTAACATGCCAGAGCTGTAAACCTTTCCCTACACTTTTCACAGATTGATGCAGAAATTATACTTCCCCCCCTCCCCCCAGGAATGTTAACATTATTGTTTGTGGTATGGCTGAGGAAGATTGCCAAAAACTGTTGCCTTCTGTTTGAACTGAAGATTTTCATCTAGTGTTGCAATTGTAGTTGATCCTTTCTGTACTGTCTCCTATAGATCACATTTTGTACTTTGTGTTATCTGATGACCATGCACATTGTTGAATCAGTCTGTCTTTAAAAAGGGGAAATTTGCTGCTAGTGAAGACCTGTGCACTGGAATGCTGTATTAACACAGAAGAAATCTCTCTCCTAAATGGTTTTCTCATTGGTACAGTTGGAATGCCATTTTTTGTGTGTACCTGAGAGTAACATAAGGGCAGTTCTTCAAAGGGAACTCTTCACAAGAGCAAATTGTTACCATACAAACTAACCACTTTGTTTTCTGTTTGCTTATTTGTCATAATGTAATGTCTGAAATGCCTAAATGCATCAATTTCAATTATATATTACAGATACGTAAAACAGCTGAGTAACACGTGTTAAATTAAAAGAAGTACAAATTATATTCTAAGTCTCCTTGCAGTGTGGACATACATTCGTCATAATAAATAATAAGGTACAACATTTTTCATATTTATGTAACAGTATTGAACTGTGTTCGCGTTCTTATATTGTTTTAATGTTTAATTTCACTTAACTACCGATATATCATGGCTTGCCATATTTACCACTTCAGTAGGTTTTGTTTGAAAATAACCTGAAAACAAAAGTGTCAGTTGTCTGCCATTTTGTGGTTATTACATTATCTTGAAAAATATATAACAAAAGTTGCTGTTTTTCAAGGGTGTGTCTTTCAACAAACATTATTCATGTACCTGGTGTACAAAAAAATATTATGACAAACTTATTGGACTGTTCAAAGCACATTATCAGAAACAAATTTGAGATGGGGAACCTATGTCCCGGAACAATTTAATAGGGTACTCACTGCAGATGATGAGGTGAGACAACACCACGGATATTGCAAAGGGTAAGACATTTATTATTTAGGCACTATAATGCCTGCATTGTTAATGAAGACTCATCCTTTGAGCATTCAAACTAATAAAAAGTTACAAGAAATTGATCTGTTCTTATTAAACCTAACACTTCCTGGAAAACAACTGTGTTGGAAAGGATGCTATTCAAGGGATGAATAAGATTATTTTAAGACAGAAAACTCGGAAAAGATTGTTTCCAGATAAAAGTTTATCTCTATCTGTTTTTTATAATGTGCTTACACAGCTCTGTAAGTTCGTAGCAATTATTTTTATACACCCAGTACATTTATTTAATGAATCTGCATGACGTCCATCGGAAAAATTCTTATGTTGATTATTTTGAAATGTTGGGAGATGAGAATTTGTAATGAATGGAAAGATACTGAATACCAAATCATCTGTACAAATTTTTAACTGAAATTGGATCTCTTTAATAAAATAGGTAGTGCCAACATCCCCTAAGAAAAAGGCAGTTATTCATATGATAGAATAATATTTGTATGGACATACCAAATGCTCGAATTTATGTAACCACAATCGGAAATACTTTATTTTTGTTGAAAAGCATAACATTCAATTATTTTCTATTGTCTTTTCGAAGAGACAATGCTCACAAATGCTGTGTGCCATAAACACTAACCAAGTTTACATTTATGTTATTTACAAAATGTTTGTTTTTCGTTTGTGAAGAATATTATATGATTAAGATGCTTTCTGTGTTGGAAAAAATTGTGTTAAAATTTGATATTCAATGGAATTATCTTACACAGTAATTTTTACTTGAGAATTTCTTACTAAGTTACTTGATTTTAATACACGGAAAATCACTCAGAATTTATAATAATGACTCAAGAGAGAATAACAGAATTCATAAAGACGCAGTTAAAAGTGTTTCATATTCCAGTATTTTGTAAAATGTATCGTGTTAAAATGTAACAAGTTCACCAAGGGCGTGTGTAGGAATTTGTTTTAGTGGGGGTAAAAAAAAAAAGAAGAAGAAATCTATAGAATAGTCTGTTGAACTAAAACTCTACTATATTACTTAAAGAGGATTGTTTATTTTTTCAAGCGAATTATTTATTTAACATTGCTGGCTGATTTATTTATTATTTAAGTAAATTCTTATTTCAGATGGAAGGTAGAAATATTTATCACATCTTTTATTTCAGAGTTTAACAACTAACTACCATTTCTACGAATTTTTATAAACTTTTTCCTGAGTGAAGATTTAAATTACTTCCATATACGTTGTTTAATTTTCTAATTTCAGTTAGGAGTGAAGTGAAGAAATGAGTAGCTTAGTTGGTAGAGAAACTGGCTACAGACTGGAAGATCGAGAGTTCAATTCCGGGTGGTGATGGGATTTTCTCATTCATAACAGCCCTGAGGTTCATTCAGCTTCCTATCAAATTGAGTACCAGGTCTTTTCCAGGGGTTAAAAACAGTCAGAGCATTACTAACCACATCACCTTATTCTAGTGCCAAGATCAAGAAAGCATGGAGCTCTACCTCCATGTCCTCCAAACGCCTTCATGGCATATATAGAGGATACCTTAGAAACATTGTTACTTTCTCCCAGATATATGCAGAGTATTAAAAAGAAAACATTCAATATTTTGAGAGGTGGTAGTATTTAACAAAAGAAGAAAGAAAAATCTAATAAATATGGATGCTAAAATTAGTATATCCCGAGATATGAGTAGCCCTACTTGTTCAACATCATAGGAGATGCCCAATGTGGTTTCCATAAAAATAAATAAAAAAAATAAAGAAACTATTCAATATTTTAGAGCTGGCAGTAGTAATCGAAACAAAAATAAAGTCTAATAAACATGGGTTTTAAAATTAATTTTAAGACTCATGTTTATTAGATTTTTTTCGTCTGGTTTTAATGAATAGTAAACATGGGTTTTAAAATTAATTTTAGGACTCATGTTTATTAGATTTTTTTCATCTTGTTTTAATGAATTCTAAACATGGGTTTTAAAATTAATTTTAGGACTCATGTTTATTAGATTTTTTCGTCTTGTTTTAATGAATATTAAAAATGAGTTTTAAAATTAATTTTAGGACTTATGTGTATTAGATTTTTTCGTCTTGTTTTAATGAATACTACCACCACTCAGAATACTGAAGGCTCTTCTTTAAATTAAAATCGCATTGAGCATATCATATGATGATGAACAAGTACTCATATCTCGGAAAATATTAATTTTAGAACCCATGTTTATTATACTTTTTTTCCTTGTTTTGAAGAATGTCACAACCCTCAAAATATTGAATTTTTTTTTAACACTGTGCATATAGAATAATTATTCAAATCAACTTTACAGGGAGTTACACCTGAAAGCTTGATTTGCATAATACGAGACACTGTTCGTTAACAGAAAACCACAATTTAAGTCACACAGAGTTAGTGTGCACTCAATGTTGGTTGCTTGACGGTTGTCAGCCCACTTTGAGGTCTGTGGATATAGAGGGAAAAATTGGATCGGTGTCTGGTAGAGGTTCCGGGTAGCTTAGTTGGTAGAGCATTGGTACGTTTAACCAAAGGTCCCAGGTTCGATACCCGGGCCCAGAACAATTTTTCTCTCGAAATTATTCAAACCAACTTTACAGGGAGTTATACCTGAAAGCTTGATTTGCACTCTGCATATAATTCAGAACATGTACAATATTATTAATAATAATAATAATAATAATAATGGGTCTTTCCCGGGGGTAAAAGGCGGCCAGAGCGTGGTGCTGACCACACCGCCTCATTCTAGTGCCGAGGTCATGGAAAGCATGGGGCTCTACCTCCATGCCCCCCAAGTGCCTTCATGGCATGTTACAGGGATACCTTTACCTTTTTACCTTTTAATAATAATAATCGTCATCAGCAACATCATTTATTTCCTTGGCCTTATACATAATATTTTTCAATCTGACACACAATAATTTCGGAATACTGTATTCACTAATTCTTTTAACTTTTCATTTCAATTTGTTTCCATATTCCGCTACTTTTACTGTTAAGTATTTCAATTCTTTAAATAATTTTCGTAATTATTTTGTAGATGTGTACATCCTGTAACGTCTAAAAAAAATCTGCCATAACTTCATAAATCTCGAGTTCTATATTTTTATATATGTGTTAATTCCAGTGTTTGAGCATTTGCTACGTAAGTTCAGACATTTCCTTATGACCCTAAGCTTGCAGCTCAACATGCCATGAATTACATTATCTCTGAGTACAATGTGTTACGGGCAAGACTGCTAAAATGTCTTTGTGCATTGCTAGTCATCTTCTACCTTGGACATTCCTTTATTTGTTTGTATTTGAGGGATTCTGTATTTGTGTTGTTATATTTTAAACTTTTTGTTTTTTTTTTTTCTTTCAACTGTGATGTGTTATATGTTAAATATTATTGTTAAACCAGTGGTTCAAACTATAAAGAAACAAGTGCCATTTTCTGCAAGCTTTAAAGCTTTTTGAACAGAAGTTCAGACAGGGTGAAAGCTTTGGTCAATGTTTCAGAGTTAGCTTGAGTTTTTATTACATTTGAGATCCACTGGTTTATTTTACAAGAAGAGTACTTACAGAATTGTAAGACTTGAAGGGAATTCAATTATTAATGTTTCATAATTGTGCTCATTGTTTTTTTATAACAGTATTAGGATGGCCAGTTGCGATCTGAAAATGTATTGTTTAATAATCCCTCAAAATATTTTTCTCCTTCTCTGATGCTTTAAAATGATGACTAACAATATTTATGTGTGTGTAATGTGTGTGCGTGCATGCGCATGTGTGTATATGTTGTTAATTCATTTGAAATATTTATGATATTAAACATAATGTTGCACAAGTGTGACATAAGTTTCTACATTTCTAAAATGCAGGAGGCACAACTACATTACATGAATTTCACAATTATATATTTTATCTGCATTTAATGTAGGTTTACTTTTAATTTCTAACTCACTTCAAGTAGTTTCATAATATTTATATGTTGATTGTAATCATTTTGGGAAAGGTGCATAATTTATAATTTTCTGTATGACTCTTAGTTGTGTTGTTCAATGAAGTTCACATATTAACTCTCGTATGTATTATATATGAGATTTTTTCTTCTACGAAGTTCATACCAAATGTGACGAAATATCGATGTTGCAATTTAAAAAGGCCACGCAGAAACACAAAACTTGTGAGAAAAACTTCTGACATTTTCCTGCATCTTCATCAAATCACCATTCTAATCAGCTCATTCGTGTCACATTTCTAGAAATTCAAACATTACCTTGTGATACAACATTCTTCCATCATCCCACAGACAACTTTGCACAACCTGCTGAACAAACTTCTGAAAGTGGTCTCATATCTAACTTTTTTATAAAATGAAGCCAAGGATGTCTGATCAGGACCGTATGCAGAAATTCGTACCTATTTGCCTCTATACAGAAATTTGCATACTTTATTGTGTTTGAGAATTCGTTTTTTTCTTCTTTCCTTTCCCTAGATGGGAACAGATGCATTATAGGACCCACCCCGAGTATTCCATAGTATCGATTATATATTGTATATTTTCGATTATTATATCAAGTATGCCATCTTAACAGTACTAAATACATAGTACTATAAACATGTATAATTTAATGAAACCAACAATAATGATATTAAGCTCATATTAGTCACCTTTGCTATACAATATATTAAATTTTATTCAAAATAAAGTTAAAGAAACCAAACAAACCAAAGCTAAACTTTAAACACAGTAACATTAAACTTTCAAACAATACAACATTGGTATTAATACAACAATAAAATTAAGTTCATATTAGTCATCTTTATAATATATTATAAAATACTAATTCTACTCAATTTATACTGCATTTTTGGTCCAGAGAAAATATTAGTCTTTCACAAAAACACATTTTTACTAATATTTTCCTTGGACCAAAGAATTAAAAACAAAATTGGTGTAAAATTAGCATTTTACCATGGACCTCACTGTAGATGTTCCGTTTCAGCTTCTCCGTTATCCGAGTGATTTCACAAGTGCTGCGATACGGCGTTCCTGTGTCTATCATTTAATACCTTGTAATTTCCAATGACATCTCCACAGGAGTTCATCTCGTTTACTTTTAAATTTCTTCAGTCTCATCCCAGGATTGCATGTTTCGCAAAACATTTCACTCCTAAGTAAATCACATTCGCATAAAAAAACCATAAACATAGCCTACATGTCTTTATTCATGGATAAAGCTACTAAAAAGTTTACAACTTATTTATAATTCCATAATTTCCATTTCGAGGCCTACATTTTAAATCAAGAGGGAGAATTTGATCCACTTCTTTTTATATTTAACTATAGCATTCGAAATTGCCGCCATGATTATGATCAAACTAATTTACAACAATATTGATTGGTTGGCAACATAATGAAAACAATATATATCGATCATTTAATTGATCGAAACGCAACTTCCGTTGACCTTTTTTTGTGGCTTAGCATATTTTTATATTTAGGGTGGGTCCTATAATGCATCTGTTCCCCTAGATGCATGTCATTGTAGTGCATAATGTAGGATTTTTTTTTAACATATTCACTTGACTAGAATGACCTCAATGGAGAAGGAATTTCAATCCATCCCTCTTGATTCCTTCATTAAAAAAATGTGCAATGTGAGAACTTACTTTATTCATTGTTGGAGAACTTTCTTTTATTTCCTTTTCTACACTTACTTGTTATGCATTATGTGAAGTAGGTTTTGAGTATAGATATTCATTTAAATAGAATCAAATTTCAGATGTGCAGAGAAATAAGTAATTATTTTCTACATAAATATGACATCACAATGCATGTGTCTTCACAGAAAGAATATAGAGAAGGATGGGAACTTCTGTTTATGCTCCATACAGTTCAGAGCTGGTACCTTTCAGCCTTCAGCTGTATGTTTCCTGTATGTTCAGATGTGAGGCTACTATTTTGAGACCTATAAAATACCCAACATCTGTGCATTATTGTCTGTGGAGTACTAGAATGTACCATAAAGATATTTTTGAACTCTAGTAAAAGTTGCAAAATGGATTGATTTGATGGTGACTTCATGGAGAAGTAGGTGAAGATAAGATGTTGTTCTCGTAAAGAGTATGTCCTTGAACATGATATTGATGTGCTTTCGACTTCTGGTACACCCTCGTACTTCCTGAACATTCCAATGATTGTACTGAATTGTGTCCCTTAAAAAAAAAATAAGACGAAATCAAATTTGTAATGTCACAAAATGTACAACTATTATCTGAATCTGCTACAAATTCTGTGTTTGGACATAATTAATATTTTTGTCCTTGGAATAGCCTTACTGCAAATGGTTGTTGATATTATTTTTGTTCTTAAACAGACAATTTTATTGTAGTGTTGGATATACTCATTTAGAAAATATCTAGACTGGCCATATGCAAAATTAGAAAGTATTGTTCTTCTGATAAAGCTACTTTTCATTATTGTGCAGTATTGTAGTCTTACATTGCATATAGATTTACGTTACTACAAATCTGGTGTCACTGGTAGAGCTAAAGTTAATGTTTCATCTAAAATATAGTTGCTTTACTAAATCTTTGATTCGCAATAGTTAAAGGTAATTTTTAAGATTAATAGCCTAATATATAAATGTGCAATACGGCTTGTAAATGTGATTTACAGAATGAAGTATGTATCTCTTATGTTTACATCAATATATGACATTTTTATGAATTCTGAAGTTCCTTTATATTTGAATTACTATTTTATAAGTAAATGTAATGGTTGGTCCAATGTGCAAGTCACCAAAATGCATTTTATTTTCATCTTCTTGATATTAAACCTATATTCAGTGTCACGGTATTACTTCAGAAGTATGACATTTTTATTTTTATATGAGTTGCTGTATTTTAATGTATCCAGGGCATAATGCAATGGTGTATTTTAAATAAATAAGGTGCTTCAGTGAAATAATATTGCATGTTACACATTCTTTCATTAACACAGCTTCATTTGAAGTATATGATGAAAGGGGAATTAAAATATAAATTCTCTGTCACTAAGATAGATATTGTCAGCATTGGTAGATTAAGCCCGGTTCAGACGGTGCTAGTTTCTGTGATGGATTCCAAGGTGGCTGCGTGGATGGGTAGCCTGCATGCTGACTGGCTGGCTCCCGTGTTATCTACGGTGATGGTAGTTGTTCACACGGAGCTGGCTCTTTTCACAGTTCAAATTGGAAAATCATCTGCTGCTTCATCTGTTGCCAACACTCATGGTCAGAAAGAAACTAAACAGTGAGTGAAAAACAACTAAAGTCCTACATTAACGGTAGTAAATGTCGTAATAAAGTAATTAAGCCATAAGTGCAAAACAGCTAAAGTCCGATATTTAATTGTTTCTTAGAAACTAAAGAATATAGAAAAAACAGGTTTACTTGGAAAACAACGAACATGGCGACATGGTTTCAGTGGTGATATTATATGATCATCTTTGGTTTCCAGCCTACCATCACAAAAATAGCAAGGAACCTACCCTCGAAATCCAGCAAGCTAGCCATCCACGGAACCACCAGAGCGCATTACTTCCGGTGAGTGACCACGCAGGCGACCCATCCACGCAGCCACCTTGGAATCCATCACAGAAACACGCACCGTCTGAACCGGGCTTTAATCACTAGTGCAACATAGGCCGTGGTCTGGAGCCACAGACTCTGGTCGTGTAAGGTGGTCTTTGGCGAGTTCTGCGGGAAATTTTTCCATTTGAAGTTATCAATACTGTAATCGAAATCATGCTCTCTTTACCCTTCAACACAAATGTTACAAGTTATAAGCTCAGCTACTTAAACTTGTCATTGTTTTAAAAACATAAGTCACACAGTCTACAAAATATCAAACAAAATGAGAAGCTTGTAAAATAAAACCATAGTCCATAACCATGGTTAATTCGATTTCAGAGAAATTCCCAAGCCTCCCTCATCTGTACTCTCCATTTTAACAGATTTTACTTACAATTTAAGTAATCAGGGTACACAGCAAACTAAATACAGTTAATAATTTATGGTTCCATAAATTATCCCATATAAGCAGTGAAAACTTCATTTAGTATAAACCCTCATTTAAGACAAAATACTCTTCGTTCCCGTCCCGTGCCATGGTCTAAGCCATCCTGCCTAGGACTTGCGTTACGGAATGCATGCTGGTTCGAGTCCTCATGGCGGAAGAAATTTTCTCATGAAATTTCAGCCAGTGCATGAGACCTGTGTCCACCCAGCATCATAATGCACTTGGGGAGCTACGGTAGTGAAAATTCGGTTTCGCAAACCAGCTATAACGGCTGGGGGGATCATCGTGCTAACCACACGATACCTCCATTCTGGTTGGATGATCGTCCACCTCTGTTTCGGCATGTGGACGTGAGGCCAGCAGCCAGCTGGTCGGGCTTGGCCCTTCATGGGCTGTAGCACCATGGATTTACTTACTCTTCGTCCCCGGAAAAACGTCACACATGGCTTGGCACAATTAGTAATGGATTATATTTTAAATTCTCAGAGAGTAAATGGCAAGTCTCTGACACGTATAACTACATCGAATACTAAATATATAGGGTGTATCTAAAAATGTATGTCAAAACTTTAGGGCCGTATTCCTCTCATAGAGTGGATGAATAAATGTTATATGGACATTGGTCTGGAAATGCTTTATTTCCTCGTTAGTCCTTTTTTTTTATATACATTACTTACATTGATGCGGTACATTATGAAATAAAAGTAACATATGACATGGAAATAATGTTTGGGTTGGCATTGTTGGTGGGACCTCATGTTCTTCCATCCAGGCTCAACAGAGAAAGATGCAAAGAGTTCTTAGATTACACCTTACCTGTTCTGTTACACCATGTGCCGTTAGCAATACAACAAAAGAGATACATGTACGATGGAGCTTTTGTTCACTTGTGTCAATGTTCGTTGATTTCTAAATCAAAGGTTCCATGACAGATGGATAGGTAGAGATGGACCAATACCTTGACCCCTGCGCTCTCCAGACCTAAACTCACTAGACTTTTATTTGTGGTGTCATTTAAAAGAGCTTGTAAATGGAACCCCGGTGCAAGATGAAAGTCTTCGAGCCTGTATTTTGGAAGGCTGCGAGACAAAATGACATTCTCCAGGGATACATCAGCGCATCAGAGATTGGATGTGACGATGGGTTGATGCTAATGAAGACCATCTTGAACACTTCCTGTAAGACAAATTTTCATGTGGTATGCTATTTTTATTTCATAATGTACCGCATCATACAATGTAAGCAAGAGTTGTAGAAAAAAGGCTGTAACAAAGGAAATAAAGCCTTTCCAGACTAATGTTCATATAACATTTTTATATCCTCTATATGACAGGAATATGCCCCTAAAGTTTTGACATACATTATAGTTAGTGTGATCAGGATGCAACAAGTTGACCTATTTCGAAACAATTTCATCCAAGCTGCTGTGTCGGACTGTCTTGCAATTATATTATTAAGGTATAATTACATAATGTGATCATAGGTGAGCAGGAAATAAACATTAAGCTTGTCCAAAGTATCTAGTGAAAAAGTGTCTCTACTTATACAATTGAGTACCTCCGTAGAATAAGGTTGAATGTAACTCTTGGGCAACATGTTACATCCAACCTTTTTCCACAGAGGTATTCAATTATTGCCGAAATATTCGTTCAACTCTTTAGCATAATTGTCTGCATTTCTTGACTCGTGAGTCAACCCCTTAATACACAAGCAAGGCGGAGATCTCCCTCCACTTAAGGTACGGTCACACGTCGCTACTTTTGCAGCGCTGCAGTACAAAAAACTGCGCAACTCTCGTACTGCGACGTGTGAACAACGGTGCAACCCGAAAAGTAGCGACTGCCGAACCTACTGCTCACTACTTTTTCATGCTGTGCGCAGCTTAAAAGTAGCGACGTGTGAACAGGGTTTTCAGGGTTGCAGCCGCAGCATTTTTGATATCGGTTTTGTTGAAACTTTTGCTGCGGTTGCGACCAGTGTTGCCACCCAAATGTGCCAATGATACTTTTATTGTTTGGATGTATTTTAATGTTAGATGTGATGAAAATAAATTATTTGTAACAGTTATTAAATGCACAACACAGTCTGAGCATATTTGCTGACGATATAATTCATTTTTTTTAATTTTCCGTAGCGTAGTTTCAAACAGGAGGGTTGCCAACATTGATTACATGAATATGCTGTTGGTTATCATTTTAGTATATAGGCGTTTTTAAAAGCTTTATAGTAAAAATAATGCCAATTTCTGAATACTAGTTAGGACAGAAAAGCAAATAATAGATAAGTAAGCTTTCGCATGAGTTTATTAATAATGCGAACATAACCACAAAATGTATATTGAGAAGTCAACACGGAGATGGAAACCTGCAGCATGACTGCGGCTGCAAAAGTAGCGCCTTGTGTGTGAACAGGCTCGCAACCTCCAGTTGCAAAGGTTGCAACCTTTGCTGCACTCGGGTTGCGCAGCACGAAAAGTAGTGTGCAGTGCGCTACTTTTGGCTTACGTGTGAACACGACACGCAACTTTTGCAGCTGCAGTACAAAAGTTGCACAGCAAAAGTAGCGACATGTGACCGTACCTTTAGCCATCACTTGTTCATTCAATGTTAAACCCTCTCCCTCCTACCTTCTCCTTTTCTGTGTATTGCAAGCTGCATTTTATATGACATAATCTTTTCCGATCACTGCTTTAGCAGCTACAAACAATCTACAGACATTTTATTCCTCTATGGATGAATTCACGTTGTTTGTCTTTTACGCCTTCTGTAATGCATGTAATATAAAAGCAAGTCATAATTTGAGTTTGAAATTTTCATTTGTTCACAGCAACAACACACAAATAATATATTTGTGTTCAGTTTGAGTCCTGGTTGTGTCACTTCTTGTATGAAGGAACAGTTTGCAACTGGTTTCGTACTGCAGCTTTCTTTTGAGTCCAGTCACGATTGCATCACGCCATATGTGAAGAGTCTTGTTTGTTTAGCTTCACGTGAGTAATATGAATAAATTTATTATAACATTTTCTAAGAAAGTGAATTTATTTATAATATAGTGTAACATATACAGTAGACAAATTTTTATATTCCCTCTTCACTTGTCAATAAGGGTTCCTCGCACTCTATTGCGTTTGGCGTCCATTTCTGCCTGGGTCTGCTGCACTACCATCTTCCTTTTATTCATCCCCTTTCTCTCCAATTGTTTCTCAATGATGCGTGCATTGTTGGCATATGAATCAGCCACTTCTCGCTGCAAAGAGACACATTTAAAGTTAATGAAACAGGCATATGAACATTAATAGTTGATATAAAAGTATCTAACACAAAAACAATATTTTTCAGATCATCAGCCACAATTGGTATCTCATATTCCTGCTGTAAACTGATATAAAAGTTACAAATAGAAGTAGCAATCTACAATTTTTAATGAGGCACCTGAAGCTATCACTGCTAGTTGGCAGTATTAGCAGTGGGAGCAGAAATGAAACAAAGAAACAGCATTTGCAAGATGGCGGCACCTCTGTACAAGTGTACCATTGGCGACTTGATCCAGGCACAGATGTCTTTGGTAATGATGCATCCAAGATTCATCACCTGTGGCTTCGAGCTAGAATATTTTGTCTGGCTGTATCAAGTCACCAACCTGCTACAAATTTATCTCTGTGACAACCTCCTCTGGCCAACTGTGTTCAATACTTGTCTACCCTTCAGAGAACTTCTGCAACCAATTTTATTGTAGAGAGCTTGAAGTGACACATAATGTTCACCATATACAAGCAGCATTTTTTTTTTTTTTTTGCGAATATCGTTTACTGCAAGACTGTTTGCCCAGAAAAATCGCACAAAGAAGCGATGCTTGTCAACGGTATACTTGTGCAGAGGTACCACCATCTTGCAACTGCTGCTTCCTTGTTATGCTTGTGAGTACATCAATCACTTGACCCCTGGATAATACTGCCATCTAGCAGTGATGGCTTCATGTACCTCATTGAAAATAGTAGATTGCTACTTCAATTTGTAACTTACTTACTGACTGACTGGCATGTGTAAAAATACCAATTATATAGTGAATGACATAAGTTGCTATCCTATTATACTTGATTGACTGCTATGCTTTCCTCAAGATTAAGAAGTGGTATGTGATTCTCAACAAAGCTGATTCTAATTTTTAAGACTATGATGGACATTTTCACCAATACGAGTGGAGTTCTTTACCAAAATTTACATATAATTTTTTAAAACAATTATCAATATCATCTTTTGAAATTCAAAAAATCATCTCGCAAATTCTTAAAGATTCCCTGCAAATTATACAATTTCATTTATACCACTCAAAAGGCCTTAATTAAGGATATGCTAATTTTAAATAAAATCTTTTATAAGTATAATTTTAAAGTCATCTCCTAAGATTTTATTTTATAATTGATAATCAGTGGTGCTTAATTATTACATTTTATTTTTATAACAATACTCATATTTAATTACTTATATTTTTATTTGGTATTAATTTCCGGATCCTCGTGGTCATCCTTAATTAAGGCCGGGCGATTTATTTCTCTCTCTCTATTGTATGCATGTAAATTAGGTTACCTCAGTAAGCATTTTTGGGGTAGAAACTTATATCACACCTTGTATACAGCCACTTCTGGCTATTTTTCCACAATTTCTATTTCCCCTATGATGTGTGTCAGCGAAAATGAGAAATATTCGAGACTGCAATCAAGCATCTAAATCATGTCTTAATTTCATGCAGTGGTCTTCTTGAATGTCATCATATGCCTTCAATTACAAGAGATACAATGGTGGAAACATGACGTTTTGATACTGAGGAATGTGGGAAAGCAGAGATGTACTTACAGCTTCAATCTCGTCTTCTTCTTCATCGATAGTTGATACTGTTACAGAACTGAACTTGCCCATGTTCTTTGTGTGCTTTGTGACCATTATCTTCTTTGGCTTCTCGACAGCAACCTGGTTATAAATAGTTGTCATCGGACCTTCTCCCGAACTTTTAATAACAGCTCCTTTAACCACAAAGTTAATGTTGCTTTTTAGATCATGTTTATAATATAGCAGCAGTCCACACCTAGAACAAAAAAATACGCCATTTAATTATTTATCAACGTAACTTGAAATTGATCAATACAATTTTCAGATTCAAATTAAATATTAGTTAAGTCTTCTTCTTCTTCTTCTTCCCTTCAAGTATTTGGTCATATGGCCTGTTACGATCTCACAGTTGAATTTCAATCCAGCACTTTTTTGGATGACCGAGAGATCTCTTCCCATTTGGACGATAGTGGAGCATGACTTTTGGGATTCTATCTCTACACATGCAATGCAGATGATTTATCCAGTTGTTCTGATAATGTTTTACGTGATTAATTACAGGTTCCAGTTGTAATTCTTCCATTACATCTTCATTGCGTTTGTGATCCCATTTCGTATATCCAGCTGTATATCTAATAAATTAGTTCAGTAATTTGCTTATGTGTAAAGAGTTAAGTACAATAGCTCAGAAAAAGATCACTGCTAGCATCATCCCTACTGCCACTGCTGCTGCCACCTACATCTGGATTTATATGTATTTTTTTATTTTAGTAGGTTATTTTACGATGCTTTATCAACATCTCAGGTTATTTAGCATCTGAATGAGATGAAGGTGATAATGCTGGTGAAATGAGTCCGGGGTCCAGCACTGAAAGTTACCCAGCATTTGCTCATATTGGGTTGAGGGGAAACCCAGGAAAAAAACCTCAACCAGGTAACTTGCCCCAACCGGGAATCAAACCTGGGCCACCTGGTTTCGCGGCCAGACGCGCTAGCCTTACTCCACAGGTGTGGACGATTTATATGTAGAAATGCTACAGTATCACTTGGAACAAACTGTGGATTTCCATTAAAAATGTTATTTTTTTGGTAAATCTTCATAAAAGCTACATTGAAGGAGGCACTTTTTTTTTTTTTTGCTTGCATCAGTGGCTTCTGTGAAATGTATATAGTGGTAAACACGTGGTTTTAGTTAACAGCCACAAAATAATACTTTCAACGCCCCATGGTCACACAAAAATTACAACCCTTCTTTATTCTTCTTAAGTTCCACAGTTTTACAGTCCGTACAAAAGAAACCAAATGACCTGGAAATGTACAAAAACTTGCCCAGATATGTTCAAACATTTTTAACAAGAGCCAGAACAGGTCACATTGTCACTCAATTGTACCTACACCGATTTCACATTTCTGATACTCCTACTTGTCTGTGGTGTAATAATCATGATGAAGATCTGGAACACATTCTTCTATACTGTCCATCCATAAACCACAAAAGAAGTAAATTAAAATCATCAGTACCAGTTGCAGAAGACACAGCCCTGCAGTATATATTGACTACACCCCACCTCTGGCTACTAGCAACAGGCATCTATAATGAACACCGATCAAAATACCCCTCATTTCTCGTGAAAAACAACAACTGAATAGACTACAGTGGACTATAGTGGACTTTATGTTGTCAGCAAACAGCTGGATACATTAAGAAGATTAAGTTCCACACAATTAAACAATCATTCATTGTATTGACTACATGCCAATATTCTCAACAGACTAATGCCTATCCACAATTCCCATTCATTACGTCATTGACAGTGTTGCCCTTCCATTTCCCCTGAATCTCTTCTGATGAAGGAGATCTCAAGCTTACAAGTATCTCTCATGGTAGCTCTGTGGTAGTGGGTCCAAATGCACATTGAAGGATGCAAGGTTTTAGCATAACGAATAGAAAGAAGAAGTGTGTGCACTCCTATCTGTTCAGCATTGTAGACGGTGACCAAGAGAATTTGTGGCGCTGCGATCGGTATTGCTCAGTTGGAAGCGAATATCCATAAAAGAAGCAGTAGAGTTTTCGTTCATTTCGTTTGCTTTTTTAGTGTAATTAAGTGCGTTAAATACTTTAAGTGCCAATACACTAATCTGCAATTATTCGTACACGAGTGACGAGTAGCTCTCACGATTTATTTATTAAAGGACGAGATTATTATGTTTTTGTCGTGTTATATTTGAAGCAATGCCTTCGTGTTTTGTTCCGGGTTGTAGGGCGTGCGTGTTTCATTTGCTTATGCAAACAGAACAGACAATAAAAGAAAAATTGAGCGATGGAATGTGGGGCGACATATTTCACGAGTGCATAGACAGTATTACCTCAATTGTAATTCAGCCACCGGGAACAGGATGCTGCTTGGATCATGCCATGGATATCATACCGAAACTAATTTTTCACTATATGAAATGTCGGTTCTTCTTCTGGACGAAACAAATCCGACGAGAACTCCAAGCTCCGAGAGCCGCCAAATCATCTCGTAAATTCTCCAAAGTGTCGGACAAGTAACTGTTGGTGAGTACATATTGCACGCCTACAAGCAGCCCTAAGTTAAGTTTTACATATTAAACTATTATTTGTTTTACAGTGTGATGTATATGAATGTGTTTTTCTTTCAAATAGTCTTAATGTTGTAAGTACAATGCCAGTTACGTACGTATATGGAGCGAAAGGTAAACAGTGCAACTTACGTTAAATGTATTTACGTACTTACACACGGAACAGACTGAGCGAACTCTGCACTAGCGCCGCGTGGTATCAGCCGTTTGAATTAACAGAGTGCGACCACTACTTCTTTCTATTCGTTATGGTTTTAGTCTACCTCAGATAAGAAATTTATAATTAAAAAAGATGGCAGGGGATTCATAGAATCCTCATAATTGCGTGGAAGCAACTGCCACGGTGGTCTAGTGGTTAGAGCACTGGACTTATAATCCTGTGGACCTGGGTTCGATCCCTGACATACCCCCAATTTATAACTTGTGTTGGGTAAGCCAGTGGTTTAGGTAACATAAGAGTTTTGTGGGGGAATTCCGTATTCTCTGTGGCATCTCAACAAATCTCAATCATCTCATTGTGAGTGTCGCATAGACAAGCCTCCTATGGCATTACCCTGGGCAACGATTCTTGTCGGTAAATTGTTCTGCTGAATTGTTCATATGACTGAATGACAAACAGTCAAGTACCCGCCATTAGTTAAAAAAATAACTACATATACAGAGCGTTCGCCTACAGATGAGGCCAGGAAAGCGGCATGTACTGATACGCCGCTTTGTGCGCGCAGTTGTTGAGACACGCTCGACAATCAAGAACATCAAGGTCGACAAGTTATCAGTTGTGAGCCAGATGTTGCAGTATTTAACACGTACAGTGCAGTTTCTTGACACAGTTGCTTAAATATTCAGCTTTGTGCAGGGGCGGCTTTCGAAGGGGGGCTGCGGAGCTGCAGCACCCCCAGACATTTGTGGCTCATGTCTCGTTTTATGTTGTGAAATACATTTATTATACAGTCTCTATTTAGCGGCTCGAATTTTTTTTTTTTAATTTTGCTCTCATTGATATGCACGCAATCGTTAGTGAAGTCACTTCCTCCCCTGGTGATGCCAGAGCGAAACGAGAGACAAGGACGGATTGGTGAAGCCACTTCCTCCCCTGGAGCTGCCAGTCTCATCTCGGATGCTTTGCGCGTTAGTTTTACCCCTCCCTCTGCTGCCCCTCGCCGTGAATCCAGAGTTGCCAGGTGCTGCAAAATTTACAGCAGTTTGTCAGTAGCGTGCAGTTTTAAATACATTTTCTTTAATGTTGTGAGTATAACAAGTGCAACAATGTTTAATTCTGTACAATATTTACAGTCTATTCAGTTCAGTACCTTAACAATTCAGGAGAAATGTTCGATAAAGACAAACTAAAAACGGAACTCACTGTGTTGTATCAGAGACAAGAATTCAGAAAAATCAGTGACGCAGTCAAGCTCTTGCAGTTTCTTCTATCTGAGAACTTGCAGGCCTTATTTTCAGAAGTTGTGGAACTACTACGCATAGCTATCACCATACCAATGACAACTTCCGAACCAGAACGTTGCTTTTCGTGTTTGAAAAGAGTAAAATACTATCTCAGAAATATGATGAGAGAAGAGAGACTGACGGCATTAGCTATGTTTTCCATTGTAAAGACTATGTTAAACGACATATCGGATTTTAATAAGAAGATGATTCAAAAGTTTGCAACCTACAAGACAAGGCGCATGGAACTAATCTTTAAATAAGGTAAGTTGCTTGGTTTATTTTTGTATGCAGCCCCCCCTGAATTCAATACCCACGAACCGTCACTGGCTTTGTGTAAAATTTGTTAACAATGCAAAACGCAAAATTCACGCTTGAACAGAGAGTTTTTATGTATGATGCATATGTGAAAACAGAGTCATGTAGAGAGGTGCGTAGGCAATTTGAAGTGAAATATCCGGGTGCTCCAATTCAGGGTAGAGAAACTGTTAGACGTCTTGTTAACAAATTAAGAACAACAGGGTCGATAAATGCTACAATTCCTAAGCGAAAACTAAGAGTATTGACGGAAGAAAAAATTAATGAAATCAGTGCATAATTTACACGCTCTCCTAATAAATCTCTAAGACGTGTTTCACAGGAAGGTAGTGTTCCAAAAACATCAGTCTTTACTGCTGCTAAACTTTTAAAATTAAAACCCTACAGAGTATAGTATAGAAAACGGATGCTTACGGATAGACGATTCCCGCAAGCGACACCGCAGGCAGGCCACTTTCCTGGCCCCACCCGTAGGCGAACGCTCTGTGCCTATAATTACGTGGAATGTTCAATGGTTAGTGGTTGTGTGATTTCAAATAATCCATGTTGAATCTTTCGTACACTACTTTTAACACTTGAATATAAATAATTGATAAGTCTGAGGATGGTGTGAAGTAGCACAGAAACAGCTGTATGCCGCACATGCTTACATAATTAACACGAGTAAGATCGCCATTTAATCAATTATTCAAATAATCATAGGTCACTGCTTCATGAGAATCGTTTGTTTTTTGTAATAATGATATGTTGAGGGTTGTTAAGGAGCAAGATAGGTACATGTAGAGTATTAGAGAAATGGTAACGGACATTTTCCTGAATAGGTTTAGGTGTCCACTTACACATTCTATTTTAAAAGTTTTGTAACTGTACAGCATTTTCTGATTACAGGAGCATCGCAGAGAGAGAAAGGAGATGAGGGAGAACTGGAGAAAGAGAAGAGAGAACAATTCAGGAGGAGTAGATGCAAGCGACATCTAACATACAAACTTTTAATCTTTTCTTTCTTTCTCCCATTTCATCATAGACAGCTTCTGTCCCACTACCCTAGAAACATCTTCTGAGATAAAGCGAACTTACTTTTTACATTTCATTCGGTATTGCCTCTCAATACCTTCGGGTCGTTTCAAATACACTGTTTCATCCTGATCACAAGTAACCTTATGTGCATGTCTGCTGCCATCAATAACTCGAGCGCCATCTCTTCGTCGTAGAGGAAGCTTTTCGATTGCACAATCTGAACGAAAAATACACATAGCTATAATTATTTACTACTAGCTATAATTACAAAAAAACTATTCACTTACACGTACAAAAATGTTAATGAAACGAATTGCCGAACTTCCAACAAGCTATTAAGCAACACATAAATTCAATAGTGAAGACTGTAATCAAAGCTCTGTTAATTTACATAGGGATTTTGCTAAACATTACCCTTCGTGGCCACAACATAACTGTACGACCTTGTTTGAGACCTTTATCTATTCTTGTCACAGCCCTCGGCCTCCTGTCAATTAGCTATCTTCTCATATAATCCAGCGACTGTATAATCCACTCTAACCTTGTCACAGTCCTCGGCATCCTGTCACTTTGCTATCCCCTCATTTAACCCACTCTAACCTTATCATAGTCCTCTGCCTCCTGTCAGCGCTGTTGTACTGTGGCCGCTAACTGTAATATTTACTGGGAATTTATATTGTACCATCTATTTTGTAACTATATGTCTTTTTGAGCAATTATCTTTCCAGACAGACGAACCTAACCACCAACTCCCGTAATACGATATCATGTAAAAAAAAATGTACAATCAGAAGCTTGCCTACCTAATATAAGTGTCATCTGACCACAAAGACAATAATAAATATGCAGTGGCTTCTCTTCACTATACTCTTCCTGATCCTTGGTATCTGAACATACTATACTTCGTGATACAACCTTCGGCATTATTATCTTTCAAAGTCCACCTTTTACTATTTGAAAGTGCAGTTTGTGATACCTTTACTATGCCACAAAGTACGTATCACACCACTCAAAATCTGTAAATGCAGACAGTTTGTATTTAATCTCAAATAAACTGGAGTGTCACAATGTAATACAAACGTCCACCAAGAGAAAATAACATAACCTCAACTTACAAGCTACATTAATGAACAAAAACATATCGTCCAATACCGCCAACGACAACGAGAAAAATTAATATGTTTAGATTTGAAATAGCATTTTATTGAACGTGCTGTAAAATAATAACAGTGATTTGTCACATACTGTAATGGTAATCGTGTTCATAATATACAAAACCGTATTATATACGTAATCTATGGATTGCACTATGTGAACATCTCTCAAATATTAATGCTTCAGTAGTTATTTTAATTGTATTGGTTGGCAACGTATTGCATGTATACCAGTGTCACCAAATTGAAAATTATTTCCCGCGACAACTTTAATTTTATTGAAAACATTGATACATTTCCTGTTCAAATTTTCAAAGAAAATATATGTCATGGTAAAAATAAGCATTGATGATGAGAAGAGCAGAACATTTATTTTGAATAAACTTTAACTGAATTTTTAAGGCAAACAATATTGCGGTTACTAGAGTAAGTTAAGAATTTTTCCAATAAAATCTCGCATCTGCTCGATAAAAATCATGATAAGTTTAACTCCATATATTATATTTCGAATTATTCAAAATACATGACAGTAAAGTTGTGATCTTGGCGATTACATCAGCTCCTGGAAAAGCATTTGCATCATTTCCATCTTTGAACAGCTGAGGATCACATACGACCTATGACAAAAACTTCGCTATTGGCATTGGTGGAGGGGAGGATACGTAAATTGGCTGGTGGGGAATGTTGTTATTGTGGATGTTGTGGAGTGCGTATGTTCAGATTGTCAAATACAAGATACCAAACAACACGTAATACCTGGACAGCGAAATGTATATTAGTGTTGTAAAATTATCTAGAAGTGAGAAGAATTGTATCAATTTACAGCTGTATTCGTAACATAAACTGTATAAATTTCATCAGTGACGTCTCGCAGTTCGTGTCATACTGGTTCGTATAGATGTAAACAAGAACAAATAATGTTTCTTTCCAGAATTACGAGTTTCGGATAAACAGTTAAATTTCTTTATGTTTTTCAGGTAGATGTTTCGAGTTTCCACACAGGTGGAATGTATTAATTCCCATAATTATGGTAAGTAGAATTATGTACTGTATTTTACGCTTTGTGTTCTATCCATTTATGTTATTACCATACTCTTAGTCGCATATCCCGATAAACACGTGTATGAGAGTTATCTTGAGTCTAAATCCCGGGGTTACTTTATTTAGGAATGTCGGACAATGAAGCTTCGGCGATCATTATTTGTATGACATGTAGTCTAGGCCTTCTTAATTTTTTTTTTTTTTTGTTAATATACAATATATAAAGTTACCAACTTAGTTCTCCAGATTACTTTAAGTGAAGTTAAAGGAATCGGTTGTTAACTACCGGTACCTTGTTATTGTAGTGAGTATAGTTTGCAAAATATGAAGTAGCATAAAACTGTATCAGGGATGGAGTTGGGTTAGTTTATGTTGGTGCTTAGTTCTGTTCTTAGCATTCTGTATTTATTGTAATTTAATAAATACATGGTATAGACATAGAGTATAGAAGTAGTACATTAGCAGAGACTTAGGTCCTGTATTTCATTTCTTAATTTCTTTTATTGTGGTGGGTGTATTTTGTAGCGTATGGAATAATAACAGAAATGTGGCCTAGGTTAGGCCGAGTTTCAGTCAATGCTTGGCTTTATTTATTGTGGTGTATACATTTTTGCAGGTTCTAAAATATTCCTACGTTTTTAGCAGGGGTTTAAGTTATCGGTATGTTAAGTTAAAGTTTACAGCAATGCTTAGCTTATCTTAGGGATGTTAATGAGTGCATGTTTTTGCAGATGGTAAGACAGTAGCCTCCTATAGCATGAGGTTAAGTTAGATCAGGCCTACATAAGTACAGCCATTGTATTATAGTAAGAATATAAGTCTGTGTTAGGTTAGGTCGTCTTTACAGTTTCGGTCAATTCTTATTTCTTATGTTATGAAATAGTACTCTAATAGGTTAGAGCTTCGATAGTGTTTAGGTTACTATAATTTATAGATATGGAGAATACGTGCAGCAGAGCACTATTGGTATTCTGGTAGGGTTTTAGGTTAGATTTATTTGCTTAGGTTAGAACTTAAATTTGTTCTTAGATTACCTTATTTCTTGTGGGATACTCTTTGCAGGATTTGATACATGGAAGAGACCCTGGTGGTTTAAGTCTTCTTAAGTACCTAGTAATGATGATTTCTCTCAGGGATTTGGGTTAAGTTAGGTTAGGTTAGGTGGCAATGACAAATTTTAGCGATCTCTGTAGATACGCATTTCTTTCACACGTTTTCACCATTATTGCCATTTCCATCTCTTACCCTCCAGTTCCCCCACTATTTATAATCTGTTTCTGGCTAGTTCACAGTCCTTGGACACTCCTCTTGGTCCCCTCATTCCTGCAAACGATATTCCGATTAGGCCTACAGCAAGTTGAGAACATAATATTTCACTGCAAGTTACAGTTTTGTTTACTCTGATGTTACTAAAATCTTTGGTCCAGGACAATTTATTTGAATATAATGAAGATAACCTAAGTTATTTCTTGAATTTGTGCCGCGAATGTTATAAATTGTCGTCTGATTTAATGAATATGGTCTCTGGACCAAATAATCTAACATCATTTCATTTTTAATTTCCATATTTAGTCTAATAACGTTAATATTTCCACTTTCACTTTCATCTTTATGTACTTTCAAACACATTATTTCATTTCCCGCTTCCGCTGTTTACTTGGCATTTTTCCCTCTACACGCCTCTAGAATTACCAATCTCAATCATGCAACAGTAAATATCCATGGGAAAGATGTATAACCACAGTCTAGTATATACAGTCACGAAGCTTGAGTTTTGAGGGTGCTAGGAACAATAGACTGTGCTGGTATTATTTCGCATTGTCTGTAATGAGGCGATATTAGCGATCCTAGTGGTTGGCAACTATCTATGGATGCATATTTACTACGTATTGAGCTTCGTGACTGTAGATATAAACTATAACCACAGTCTAGTATATACAGTCACGAAGCTCAATATGTAGTAAATATGCAAACATTAGATAGTTGCTCACCACTAGGATCGCTAATATCGGCTCATTACAGGCAATGCAAAATAGTACCGGCACAGTCTATTGTTTCTAGCACCCTCAAAACTCAAGCTTCGTGACTGTATATAGTAGACTGTGCTATAACCTGGTTTTTTAAAGATGGGACATGACTGTTTAACGGCCGAGTTTGAAACTACAGCCCTATGTTGCCAATATGGACTACCACATTGTCAGCTGATGGGAGCTAGCAATTGACAATAGATGGCTGACGTTAAACATTCATTGACAATTGATGCAAAGGTAAAAAAAAAATAAATAAATAAATCGACAGGGAATGAATGACGAAACCAGTCAATGCTAACATTTGTCTGTACAATAAAATGTCAAGAGAGCCATTGAGCATTCACCACGTGGGAACTGTAACTTTGGCAACTCAACTGCTGTTTCCATAGCAACAGGCCTACCATGCTATGTGACATTCAGTTGTTTTTCTGATTGCAGCACCAATGTCATACCTGATCTTTAAAAAACAATATATATATATATATATATATATATATATATATATATATATACCAGGATCGCTAATGTTAACTATTGTTAGGTTAGCTTAGGTTAGTTTAAGTGAGCTTGCCTTATTTCTTATAGTGAATACAGGTTGGTGGGTATCATTAGTATTCCAGTAGGAACTGGGTTAGGTTAGAGCTTATATCATTGCTTAGGTTATCTTATTTCATGTGATGGGTACATTTTAAAGCATAGGTCACTATTGGTACTCCGGCAACAGTTCTGGGTTAGTTTTTTCTGAAATTTAGGTTAGTGAACAGGTTACCATGTTTCGTTTAGAGTAGGCCTATACTGTATGTTGCGGATTTGGAATAATGGTATACAGAAATTTTTGTTAACGGTAATTTAGATCAAGCTTGCAGAAGTGGGCACCAGTTGTGGCATACGTCATAAGGCGGAATTCTCACTCATCCCTTCCTTCTACCCCCGCGTCATTGACTTGATAGGGGAGGGGATTTGTATTCAGTAACTGTTATGTGATTGCGTACGGGTCACAGAGACGTCATTCAACGCCGGTGGACTATGGATGGGGAATCAACGCTTTCCCCATACTTCCAACCCTCTCTCGCCAGTTAGTGGACGGCAAACATCAGCAATTTTATTTCATTTTAAATATCAGTTAAACAGTTCAGCAATTTTATATCATCATTAAAATACCTATTTAACGTTTGAGCAGTTTAATTTCATAATGATTGAGCAGTGTAATTTCATAATTGAAAAAGGTGAACAATTGAACCATTTTAGTCATCATTAAAACATCTGTCGAACAATTGGGCAGCTTCACTTCGTTGTTAAAATATCATTTAAAATATCGTTCTTAAAATATCTGTTGAATTATTGAGTAGTTTAATTTCATAATTTAAAAGGCGAACAATTGAATTATTTTAATCGTCATTAAAACACCTGTTGAAAATTGGGTAATTTTATTTCATTGTTAAAATATCAGCAATTTTACATAATTCTTAAAATATCTATTGAACGATTAAGAAACTTAATTTTATATTATTGAAAAAGGCAAACAATTGAACTATTTTAGTCATCATTAAAACGTCTGTTGAACAATTGGATAATTTTACTTAATTTTACGATTTTATGTCATTTTTAAAATATCTGTTGAATGATTAAGCAGTTTAATTTCATAATTTAAAAAGACGAGCAGTTGAACTATTTTAATCATCATTAAAACGTCTGTTGAACATTTGGGCAATTTTACTTCATTGTTAAAATATAAGCGATTTTATATAATTCTTAAAATATCTATTGAATGATTAAGCAGTTTAATTTCATAATTTAAAGAGACGAGCAGTTAAACTATTTTAATCATCATTAAAACGTCTGTTGAACATTTGGGCAATTTTACTTCATTGTTAAAATATCAGCGATTTTATATACAGTAATTCTTAAAATATCTATTGAATGATTAAGCAGTTTAATTTCATAATTTAAAAAGACGAGCAGTTAAACTATTTTAATCATCATTAAAACTTCTGTTGAACATTTGGGCAATTTTACTTCATTGTTAAAATATTAGCGATTTTATATAATTCTTAAAATGTCTATTGAATGATTAAGCAGTTTAATTTCATAATTTAAAAAGACGAGCAGTTAAACTATTTTAATCATCATTAAAACGTCTGTTGAACATTTGGGCAATTTTAATTCATTGTTAAAATATTAGCGATTTTATATAATATATAATATATAATTCTTAAAATATCTATTGAAAGATTAAGCAGTGTAATTCCATAATTTAAAAAGACGAGCAGTTAAACTATTTTAATCATCATTAAAACGTCTGTTGAACATTTGGGCAATTTTACTTCATTGTTAAAATATCAGCGATTTTATATCATTCTTAAAATATCTTTTGGACGACTTGAGCAGTTTTATCTCATAGTTTAAAAAGACAAACATTTTAAAATTCCTTTCCAGAACGAAAAGTTACATTTGTTCAGATAAAATTTCTGCATAACTGAAGGACAAAACTAAAATTATTTCAATCATTTATTATCATAATACACTGCTCTCTCAAATTGACTGAGAACATTGGAAATTAAATTAATAGCTTTCCCAAAACACGCTATGAAATGTTTCATATAAAACAATTTTTATCTCGAAAAGGAAACAAAAACGAGCAAAATTGTATTAAACTTGTTTTGTTTGAAATTTTTCAAAGAATAAACCCCTGAAATTAATTACATACTTACGGTTCACTTTATTGTCGCTATGCCTGTAAAAACGGTTACGTGATTTAAAATCAGTTTTACAGGAGACTGAAAAAACTTCACAAGAAAATTGTTTGTGTTCATGTCACTGTGCCAAAAGATTATTACTAAGATTGCAAATATATCAACTTTCAATTTTTAGGAACAATTCTAGAGGCCATTCTGCTCTTTTAAATGCACATAACTAATTTTTTTTTTCTAAAAATTGCACATAGCCGCTTTTACAGGCGGAGCGACGATATACATGTTTACGTTTTTAATTATATGGCTAATCCCATATCTGAATCGTCTTTCTCAGTGAGGAAAGTGAGACGGTATGCACCGGTATGGAATGCCGCCACTGGTTTCTATGGCCAGAAAACATACCGTTAGCGAAAAATGACATACCGTCACTGAAAAAATGGAATCCGTGAAAATTTGTTTATACATTTCTTCACAGCAAAGAGTACTATCTGTTTGCTTCGTAAATCTAAACCACAGCTTTCTTGGAACTGTATTCAACATGTATGGCTATTCCATATGAAATCGATCAGTAAAAAATCTCGTATTTTTATACCCTAATTTTTTCCATATTTATATAAGGTGCTGAGGAGAGTGTATTTGCAAAAATATACTATCGAAAGTCAAACGGTTTTCGTATTGTTGAGCGACAAATTTAGCGTATTCTAGAAAAACAAGCTTCTTTCAGCACTCAGAACTCTGGAACCATTTACTGCAGAACATTGAATGGGAGCTTATTTTGAAGCTGACATTTGGTAGGTTATGTTAAGAAGTAATCCTTATTTTTATTGTACAGAGAGAGAGAGAGAGAGAGAGAGAGAGAGAGAGAGAGAGAGAGAGAGAGAGAGAATCTGATTTTACTTACTTTTAGGCTTTTTGCCCATTTGTAAAAATGTAAAAAAATATTGAGAAAAAACCTTGCATTATTAAGAGGGATTCGGCATTGTTTGCTTAGTGGCTCGGCAATAAGTTTCGAGGGTATTAAATAAATTATTTTCACACGCCTAGACTTGAACGTCGCAGTACCGCACGCACTGGCAGAGAGATGATGATAAGCGAGCATTGGGCGTCATTTTACTCCTGTGTTTATGAAAACTTGTGATAAAGCTGGCCCAGCTATGCGCTACTAGACGAAATATCACGTGTTTATGTCTCCTGGGCTTGCATCCCTCGGCTAGCTCCCGTCTCACAGTCAGCTGGTTAGCTCACGCTCGTACTATTTATTTTCTTTATTTGATATTTTCAATACTTTCTTATCAACGTTGCACCAGTAAAAATATGTGTTTATTTGTACTTTCAATGTGGAATCTAACCATATATTTTAAAAATATTTTTTTCGTGGTCAAAGGCGTCTTAATGAAGAAAAATGTAAACTTCTCCATTTCCATAAAAAGTAAGAAGAACTGTTTATATGTCAATATAAACTTTAACTTTTCAGCATCAAAATAAACCATGATTTTGATCACTGGGTAAAAGGGTTTCCGAGCCACAACAGTTTAAAGTTGCTAATTTTATGAAAATACGATAAATTAAAATATTTTTAATTTAATAAATAATAATAATAATAATAATAATAATAATAATAATTTATTTAACCTGGCAGAGTTAAGGCCATACGGCCTTCTCTAACATTCAACCAGGAATTTAAACACTATGAAGTTCTGCACAAAGCATTGTATCACAGTTGTCTACGGACAGAAAAAGTTTCATTGTATTTGAAAATTGCAAGGTCAATTTTCGCTATATTTCGGTCGATTTGAGATGGAATAGTCCATATAGACACGTTTATTTGATAAGTCAACCCCTGGAATGCCTATAAGTGTACCGTAATATTTCAAGTATAGAAGGCTGTGATCTGAAGCTTGTGGTGGCCATTGTTGCCAATTTAGTGACTGTCATTTTTGTTGTTGCACTTTTTATTAATAATTAAGTAAGACATTTTGAAGTTTTAACATTATTTTAAATGCTCAGTCTCAAAGGACATTGCAAAATGATTTAGTAAATAACTGAAGTAACTTGAAATTATTTTATTAATACATTTAATGTGTTGCGTAAGCTTCAAAGATTCGCGTTACTGACTGCACGAAACAATTTATTGTATACATGTGTGTATACGTTGGGCGGCCGGGTAGCTCAGTTGGTAGAGCAGCTGGCTACAGACTGGAAGGTCTGGGGTTTTTCTCGTTGCCAAACTTTCAGAACGTCCCCGAGGTTCACTCAGCCTGCTATAAAATTGAGTACCGGGTCTTTCCTGGAGGGTAAAAGGCAGTCAGAGCGTGGTGCCGACCACACCACCTCATTCTAGTGCCGAGGTAATGGAAAGCATGGGGCTCTACCTCCATGCACCCCAAGTGCCTTCATGGCATGTGACGGGGATATTTTACCTTTTTTTTTACCAATGTGTATGTTTGGGACGGGAAAATCTTGGAGTAGCGTACAGCCTCTGGTTTTTTCCCCCACTTCCCTCACTGGTCTTACTCGTCATAAAATGTTAAAACACCGTATCACAATTGATCGTAGTTAATCTTCTGTGATATAGAATGTCACATGGTAAGGCATTTTTTGCCTTACGTCCACTTTGAAAATTGTACAGTTTCACTGAAAACTATCGCCTCAACCAAGAGAGAAATTATAAAGATATCAAATGAGGGTTCGTCTCTACATTGCAGTTCTGTTTGAGAATCGACAAGATGTCACAGAACTTGTGTGAACCCTCCATGAGGAATGGACCACACTCGTGTAACTTAAAAAATAAAAGAGAGCTCGTAAAATGCACCTTTTATGTTTCAAAACCCAACAAACATATTTTCAAGTCTGCTGTACAGCGATCTCGCTGACGAAGGACCACACACAATGGTGACTGTAGGTTCACCCTTTTTTTCTGCCCCTGCGTATTTCCTCTAAACGTAATGACGTAAGAAGACTGTCAGGACGAAGATTCTTGGTCAATTTTCCAGATTAATTTTTCCTGAAGTTAATTCTCCCGAAAACCAATTTTCCTAAAACTGAAGATCCTATGTCGCGACGCTGTTATTCCCGGCGTGACTCCTCCTCTTTGCTTACGTCTTAGGAAGTGAAGGCTCTATAAAGTCTAGGTAGGTAGTATCGTTCGCCATTTTTGTTCTTTCGTTGTCGATCTACCATACGAGGAATCTATTTGCCACACCGTTAAACATTATCATGTCGTAGCTCCTATGATAATAAATCAAACGCACTGTAATTCAGCAAATAATTGAGCGGCAAATAACGTCTTCGTGTGCTTTCTGCGAACGCCAACGAAAGAGCCAAAATGGCGGGCGATTATATTAAGTATTTATCGAGCCTTAAGAAGTGCATGACGTCTTCATAAGCGAATCACAAGACGCACACGTTTAAATGTAGCCGACCTGCAACGCGATTGGCTGCCGGAAATTAGAGCGACGGGACTGTAATTCCATTTTCCTAATGTGACCACCGTACTTACTTACAAATGGCTTTCAGAGAAACCACAGTCTCATTGCCGCCCTCACATAAGCCCGCCATCGGTCCCTGTCCTGAGCAAGATTAATCCAGTCCCTACCATCATATCCCACCTCACACCATTTTAATATTATCCTCTCATCTACGTCTCGGCCTCCCCAAAGGTTTTTCCCCCCTCAGGTTTTCCAACTAACACACTATATGCATTTCTGGATTCACCCATACGTACTACATACACAGAGCATAGGAGCTTCTTTGTGCGCAAGGAGTAAACCATACTATATTACAAACAATGACGTCAGTGGCGGTTTGTAACTATACATTCGTAATTTTCTCGCAAACGACTCGTTTGCGAACCCATGTTTACTGGGACTTTTTTGCTCCTATTATCGTGTACTTTCAATCGTGAAGTTTGCGCCATCCTTTTTGATACACCCTGTATATGTCACATTCACGAAATGTGAAATGCATATGTGTGTATTTATTTATTTATTTATTTAGGCAGAGTTAAGGCCGAAAGACACTCCAGACAAAATTGTAAAAATACAGTGTAATCTATGCGTCATTATTACATTATTATTCGTAGCATTCTGTTTCATTGTTTATTGAGACTTTTGATCGACAAGATCAAGACATAAGACATGAAATTCGACAACTAATGTCAGTTCCTTTTGTGTCATTGGCAGTTGTTCATGTGGTTTGTGATAGTCTCATACGAGTAGATAATGTTGTGTCTGGAGTGATGGATTTAGCGTTATGCGTAGAAAGAACTTACATAAGAGGGACACCTGTTCGAGAAAGGAGAAGAGCAATGTCAGCAAGATTTCCATTTGAAATATGGAGCACTTATAATCAGTTTCACAGACAATATCGAACAATGAACGTAGTTGAAGGCTGGCGATTTGTTTCGTGTGAATGATCAGAACTTTCTGTAATCTGGATATCTTTACTACCAGTACCTGAAGAGTAAGCATTCGTCCCTTGCATTTCTTTCCTTTTGATCTTACACATTATTAGTAAGTTTTTCTTCCAGTAGGAGAACATGTTTGTTATAAGTATAACCGCTAACCAGTGGCGACTCGTGATATTTTTTGTATGTAGGATATGAGATTGACGACTGATGACCAAGACAAAAACTAATAATAATAATAATAATAATAATAATAATAATAATAATAATAATAGAGCATGCAAAATTAATACCAGTAGGCCTATGTTAGTCTTTGACTCACTATTCTGGAACTGGCAATATATTAGTAGTGAAGTTCGATTCTCCTCCCCATTTTAGTTGCGAAGATGGCTCCTAAGCCACTGTACTGCCCGATATTTACCGATGCTCCGTCGTACGTTTGCGCAATTAATTTCTTGCCACAGTTAAATTCTTCTAAATGATCAAATACAGCTTCAGATATTCTTTCGGCTTTCCTGTCATCTGAAAGTCCTGTTAATTCTTGTATTTGTTATAGCTTATTTTATGTATTTTTTTATTCATTTTATTATTGTCCACACCTGTGGAGTAACGGTCAGCGCGTCTGGCCGCGAAACCAGGTGGCCCGGGTTCGATTCCCGGTCGGGGCAAGTTACCTGGTTGAGGTTTTTTCCGGGGTTTTCCCTCAACCCAATATGAGCAAATGCTGGGTAATTTTCGGTGCTGGACCCCGGACTCATTTCACCGGCATTATCACCTTCATCTCATTCAGACGCTAAATAACCTAGATGTTGATAAAGCGTCGTAAAATAACCTACTAAAAATTCGTTTTATTTTTTATATTAGGCATATATTATTTTATTTATTTATTATTTCGTTTATTCTATTATTTTAAAATGACCAATGAACTGCATTTAAGGAGGCTATAAGGGTACTTGAAAATTCTTATTGTAGTCTCTGACAGGGTCTCCATCACCCAGAAAAAGGGTCGTAGTACTAGGATACGCGGTCATATCCTCAAACGCGGTTAAACTCGAGCCATACCCGCCCTCCGCACCCTCTCCTGTTCTATAACTTCACTGTTAGAAATACCGTTGAGCAAATCGCAATATAGCGAACGTAGAAGCTCCGCCTACGACCCCTTCCACTTTTCCCCTACTAGATCATCAGACACTCTACGCGATAGGCGAGTGTTGTGTCGAATACACATTTCATGTGGGTGGGGATTACTTCCCCTATGTTTGCTGTGAGATATTTGGATGGTTCCTCGGAAATTATTTTTGAGCTGTGCAGCGGCGACAACTCACGACAGAAAGTGGAAACTTAAAGGAAATTAATACGTCGGGACGCATTGAAAATCAAAATCTGTAATTAAAATGTTTTACGCAGGAATTAACATATATTTTCTATCCTCAGAGGCACGAAATTAAACTGTAGGATCATCCTCATATCCTTCATGGAGGAATCGCCACTGCCATTAACTACGAGTTTTTAGCGACAATTTTAGGTTGTTACAATTTTTATTATTTTGACTTGATATGTACAATTTTAGAAACAATTGATGGCCCTACACTTGGTGGTGAAAAACTTTTTATCGCACTAAATGTTGACGTAGGCTTCTTCCGCGGCTGCTGTTCATAGGTTGTGAACTTCGGGCTTCTGAGCCAGGAAACTCTCAACCCATTTTATCGCATACTTATTAACGTTAAATCTTTTCCCTGGCAATTGTTCTAGCTTCTTAGGAACGACATACAACGAAACAGAACGAATGTCATTCCCTCAACTAGGGTTTCACTTGTGAACCTAATCGCTCGTCCTCTGATCATGCGCAGTGCCTTCTTTTTTGGATTTTGAAAATATCTATGCGCCATCAATTGTTTCTAAGACTGTACGTTCTGCAGATTCTGGAGATTCAGATTCAATATAGTAGCGTTTGTACATAATTTGTAAAGTACGACAATATTTACAGGTTATATATTTAAGTACGACAGTATACGTAAATACATAACCTGTAATATTTCCCCCAACGAGTGATTACTATAATCAGAAGTATACTCTGCATGAAGGCAGTGCATAGATGATCGCGAGGTGTGATCTCTGAAGGAAGGCTCTTCGCCTCTTTTTCGCTAGCGAGATCTTTTCAAGTGTGTAACGGGCCTAATCCTGATGACTGACTTTTTTTTTTTTTTTGTCTGAGCTATATAAACGTCACCACATTCGCATGGAATTTAAATAGTACTAGTGGCTTGTGCAGCAAATGCTGCAAACTTTCATCAGACGCTCAAATAAACATTTTTCAGATTTATTTTCAATGAAGAATACCAGACATTTTGAAAGTTATTTGCTTCCATAATAATGAAAGATACTCTCTCTCGAGCCAATACTGAAGAGAACCACGCATATAAATATCTACACCACACCGCCATTAAATGTATGAAAAAGACCCAACCCCACTTGATTAATAACTATAAAAATATTTGATTTTTAATGACAGTATTATTATCTTACGTAAGTTTTATAGCTTTCAGTAACATATACTATATATATAGTATATAGCTGCCACTCAGTAAAATATAGAAATCAAAATCTAATTTAAGTTATTCTCTACATCTACTTACATAACCCCAAAACGTTTCACTTTCATATCACCAATATAGCATTAATATGTATAATTAATGAAAAATAGTCACATCATGGCATTAACTACAATAATATTTCATTTCTAATGGTAATAATGTCATCAAACCACTTCAAGTTTTGTAGTTTTTAATAACCAATACACAGCTGTACCCAGAAAATTACACACCACAGAATCGAACATATAAATTAATTTTAGTAAGTTAAGTTTTTAATAACCAATTTAATTTGAGCTCTAAATATATCAGCCATGGATAAATATATAATAGGATGCGAAACTTAATGAGTTTCCCGTAACACATACTAGAGGCGCTGTTGTAGAAATTGATCTTGCTGCCATCTATTTCTGGGAGGGGCGTTATTACATCTAGCAGCGCACCAAGTAGCGAAAAGAGTAATTACTCCATGCATTTAGCAGCGCACCTGGTGACGAAAATGTTAAACTGTGCAGAAAGTATTCCCTCCCACCCTCATCGATATTCAAAACTAACCCAATTTAAAATAAAACATTTACGGTTTTATTCCTCACAGCATATTCCACTGAAAATTCTTACCGGAGCCGACAGGAAGATAAAAGAGACGATGTGTTTTACACTACCCGATTAAAATATAACCAGACAGAGACAAACAACATAGCTAAAGGTTAGATAATTGGGATTGTATTCTTTGGGTATGGAAAAGTCTGCAAGAACTACTTAGATAGTTCAATTTATTATATTACTATTACTTTACAATACATTCAACAACACTATTTTTACAACGTCCATAAACATCACTGTTTAACATACACTGCTTATATACACACGTATCACTTTATGTTCACTTATTAGCAAGTTTCAGTCCGCCATCTTCATCTTTGACTCTCCCGTACAGCAATATCTCGAACGGATAAATAGAGAACTCTCGGTAATGTACCGAACACGTAGTTCTAATATTCACCACCTACGACGTTGGGCGCAGATCACCTTATTTCAAACCCCCAAATCCAGATGGTGCTGACCGCAGTTTCGCATCCTATTATATATTTATCCATGATATCAGCATTCTTGCAAATCATGGCCTTCGTGTAATATTGTTTACTGTAGTGTGTGTTTTGTTTTATTCTGAAATGCAATTAACTAGTTCTCAAAACTGACGACAGATGGATTTTGGAAAATAGGAACATTATCACAGTCTACTATATACAGTCACGAAGCTAAAGTTTTGAGGGTGCTAGAAACAATAGACTGTGACGGTACTATTTTGCATTGCCTGTAATGAGGTGATATTAGCGACCCTAGTGGTGAGCAACTACTAATGTTTGCATATTTACTACGTATTGAGCTTCGCGACTGTATATACTAGACTGTGACATTATGTTGAAAAATGGACATTTCAATGAAAACTACTATTTTTCTGAAAAACTTTGAGTTCTAAGTTTCAAAATAATAATAATAATAATAATAATAATAATAATAATAATAATAATAATAATGATTTATTTAACCTGGCAGATTTAAGGCCATACGGTCTTCTCTAACATTCAACCAGGAGTAAAAACTGCGTTACAAAAACACTACAAATTTACAAAGTACACTACAATTTTACACACAAAATTGAATAAGATAATAATAATAAAATGTAAACAACAAGAAAGAAGAAATCAGGCATAATATATAACATACAGAAAGAAAGAAAAAAGGATAATAAAATGTGAACAGCAGATCAAAATAAATGAGGCATACATAGCATAAAAAATAAGACAATTATTGATAATAATAATATTAATAATAATAATAATAATAATAATAATAATAATAATAATAATAATAATAATAATAATAATAATAATAATAATGAGGGGTCATTTATTAAAATCCGTTCAGCCATTTTCCCGTAATTTCCATTATCAGTTCAAATTATATATATAGATGATGTCTTTCACGGGTTTTAGGAAGTTGCTAATTTTCTTAGTTGTAACCGAGACAGTCTTTATGTTGACTTTGGCTAACTTTGTTCTAGTCTGATTCGTGATGGATTCGACGTACGGAATTACTGCCATGTGGTCCGATTTGTCTGTAGTTTTGTTTTATTTTTTTACATCTTATCGCCTTCTTAATTTCATAACTCGAGTAACCGATTTTACTGCAAACTCTCTTCAGAAATTGAAGTTCGGAATTAATACTGTCTGCATCACATATCGTTCTTGCCCTATTTACAAGCGTCGAAAGAACTGCCTGTGGTGATACAATGAGGCGTTCAAATATAAGTTGATATGTGTAGTTTTTGCATACACCTTGTGTCCTATTGCGCTGTCTGGTTTTCTGTATATATCAATGTCTGAAAAGAATAAGTGACCTTGTGATTCTGTTTCCATGATGAATTGAATATTCGATGCTGACTGTTGATATTATTGTGAAATACATTTACTTTCTCCAAATCGTGTGCCCAAACTACAAGCGTGTCGTAAACATATCGAAACCAGCACCTGGTTTTATACTGACAACGGACGTACTCGAGTTGCCAGAAAGAAATATTGGATATTTCTAGATCATTAGCGAGAACTAATGACGGAATTATCGAATCTAAAAAGAAACATACAGGGTGAGCCAGGAGGAAAGGTGCATGTTATGAGGGGTGATAATATTGGTGTTTCTGAACCAAAATTTTCTATGAACATATGCCCTGAATAATTTCGAGGAAAAATTGTTCCGGGGCCGGGTATCGAACCCGGGACCTTTGGTTAAACGTACCAACGCTCTCCCGCTGAGCTACCCGGGAACTCTACCCGACACCGATCCAATTTTTTCCTTCTATATCCACAGACCTCAAAGTGGGCTGACAACAGTCAAGCAACCAACATTTGAGTGCACACTAACTCTGTGTGACTTTAAATTGTGGTTTTCTGTTACGTACAGTGACGTGTATTATGCAAATTAAGCTTTCAGGAATAACTCCCTGTAAAGTTAATTTGAATAATTTCCTCGAAATTATTCAAATTAACTTTACAGGGAGTTATTCCTGAAAGCTTAATTTGCAACATATGCCCTGTTCTTAATTATGACATACAGCTGTTTGAATATCACGGGCGTCAGTCTCATTTCCTTCATCAGCACTCACATGTGAACGCAATCAAAACGACATTAGGTTGTAGTATGATCAATAACATATCCTGGGCGTTGGCTCGGTCGTGGTGGAGTCATTTCTTGGCCACCGAGGTCACCTGACCTTACTCTATTGGATTACTGTGTGTATGGGGTTGCCTTAAGAGCGAAATCTACAAGCGCAAAGTGGAAACAAGGGAGGAACTTCTCGCTCGCATTTTACGTGCTTGTGCTCAAGTAAAGGAATGTCCGAATCAGCTCAGATCAGCAACACAGCAGCTGTCTACAAGAGCTGCAAAGTGCATTGAAGTTGACGGTGGACTTTTGAACATATTCTGTAAAGAAAAGTACACAATTAAACAGAACATAAGGAACATCATCTGCACTTTTCCCGTTCCTCATTGTTTCCATTATTTTTCTCGGAAACCGTTAAAAACAGGACATATGTTCATATAAACCGTTTTGTTCAGAATCACCAATATTATCACCCCTGAAACCATGTACAGCACTTTCAACTTAAGACGCAACCCAGGCACCAGCAAGCGGGCAGTAGTCTCAAGCGGTAACACCCAGCGGCGTTGTGCGGTAATTGAACTGCTAAGTGACCCGGCATGCATTCTTTCTATCCGTATTTAGTGTTAGATAGCTTCCGTAAAATTAATTTAATGGTGTTTATTTCCTTACCTTAAGACATAAGATGTTCAAAATGACCTTCACCAGCTTCAATATAACGCTCACACCAGCGAACATGATGCTGAAATACGCGATCCAATTCCTGCCTTGAAATGCTGGAGATCACGGCCTGAATATTTTCTTGAAGTTCCTCTGATGTTTGAGGATTGTTCACATACACTTTATGTTTTAACATACTCCAAAAATAAAAGTCACATGGTGATAAATACCATGATAAATTTAAACTTACACAGAGCATAGTTCACCAAACACGTTACATGAAAATTAAAATTGACCAAACACGTTCATACCTTACAGAAGACAAACTAACTCTAATTGCATGCTATATATATATATATATATATATATATATATATATATATATATATATATATATATATATATATATAAAACACAACTTTCTTATCAATCCTGACTAAAATAATAATTCGTCAACATCTAACTTGATTACGAGGAAATCTAAAACAGGGGATTCTTAAACAACATAGTACAGAACAGGCAGGGCTGTTCAAATAAAAAGTAAAATCTCCCAAAAATTAAACAATTAAAAATTACAGCAGCTAAAAATGTCAAAAGACGATGTAAATCGTAATTTCCGCCAGAAAATCCGTCACACGTCAAAGCCATTTTTTCCGTCCAGTTGGCAACACTGATGCTGGATCGCATAACACCGCTGCGTTTTCCCGCTTGAAATACCGGCCTATCCGCCCGCCCGCCTGCCTGCCACGGCACAACACCGCTTGGTTTTCCCGCTATAGAGAACGGTCTATCGCCCGCCTCCTGCTGTGACCAGGGTTGCGTCTTAAGTTGAAGGCGCTGTATCCTTCCTCTTGACTCACCCTGTATGTTTTTTACTGCCTTTGTACTGAAATCATACACTTTGGCACATTTTGTATACAGCTATGCTATGTAATTGTTACAGTAGTGAGACATTACGCCAATGCAAGTATAATCGTCCAGAAAATATTCCAAACAATCAGGAACATCGAATTTATGCCGATAACTCACAATGATTTAATTCTCGCAAAACCGAATCGAAAGTAGAAATTGTTTGGCGATTCGAACGCCATATAATCCTCTGACCTCATGCCTGTATCAAAGAATGAATTGGAAAGTTTTTCGATGAAGACAACGAGAAAGCAACAGATACAAAACCTTCTTCACAGTCAGCCAAGTTTGTTGAAGACGAAGTCGAATCGTCCCAATTAGAATCAGTGGCGATTCCTCCATGAAGGATATGAGGATGATCTTACAGTTTAATTTCGTGCCTCTGAGGATAGAAAATATATTAACTTCTGCGAAAACATTTTAATTACAGATTTTGATTTTCATTGCTTCTCGACGTATTAATTTTCTTTAAGTTTCCACTTTGTCGTGAGTTGTCGCCACTGCACAGCTCAGAAATAATTTCCGAGGAACCATCCAAATATCTTACAGTGAAGTTAGCGGACAGGGGAGAGTGCGGAGGGCGGGGTATGGCTCGAGTTTAACCGCGTTTGAGGATATGACCGCGTATCCTAATACTACGACCCTTCTTTCTGGGTGATGGAGACCCTGTCAGAGATTACAATAAAAATTTTCAAGTACTCTTATAGCCTCCTTAAATGCAGTTCATTGGTCATTTTAAAAGAAAAGAATAAATGAAATAATAAATAAATAAAATGATATAGGCCTAATATAAAAAATAAAATGATTAAAAATCAAAATTACATAAAAATAAATAAAATAAGCTATAATAAATTCAAGAATTAACAGAACTTTCAGATGACAGGACAGCCGAAAGAATATCTGAAGTTGTATTTGATAATTTAAAAGAATTTAACTGTAGCAAGAAATTAATTGCGCAAACGTACGACGGAGCATCGGTAAATATCGGGCAGTACAATGGCTTAGGAGCCATCTTCGCAACTAAAAAGGGGAGGAGAATCGAACTTCACTACTAATAAATTGCCAGTTTCAGAATGGTGAGTCAAAGACTAACATAGACCTACTTGTATTGATTTTGCATGTTCTGTTATTATTATTATTATTATTATTATTATTATTATTATTATTATTATTATTATTATTATTATTAGTTTCTGTCTTGGTCATCAGTCGTCAATTTCATATCCTACACACAAAAAATATCACGAGTCGCCACTGATCAGAATAGGTGTCCTCGCCATAAGTCGCCATTACTTGATGAGTGATGAGATCAAAGGAAAGGTTTTTTTTTTTTCAGGAAAAAAGATAGAAATCCTGAAAAGATGACAACAATTCAAGCTCGATTCAAATACATAAGTAGCTTACGACAAATCCATTACTGGGGAAAGCAACACGTTCAAAGTGGCAGTAGAGGAGATTTGTTGAACAGGTTCCGCTATTTGGTATTCTCGAACAGCAGATTTGGGCCATAGACCTGGTGTAGCTTAGACCAGTCTCCTATGACGACCTTTGGCAGCGACTCTGTCGGTAAATTGGCTTCATATTGATGAATGACGAAAAAAAAAAGTTTTTTCTATTTTTTTTTTGTATAAATGGGCTATTCCATCTCAAATCGACCGAAATATAGAGAAAATTGACCTTGCAAAGTTTGAGGCATCAGAACTTCATAGTGTTTAAAAATTAAAAATATTTAAATTTATCGTGTTTTCATAAAATTAGCAACTTTAAACTGTTGTGGCTCCGAAACCCTTTCACCCAAAGATCAAAATCATGGTTTATTTTGATGCTGAGAAATTAAAGTTTATATTGACATGTAAACAGTTTTTCTTACTTTTTATGGAAATGGAGTAATTTAGATTTTTCTTCATTAAGACGCCTTTGTCCACGAAAAAGTATTTTTAAAATATATGGTTAGATTCCGTATTGAAAGTACAAATAAACACATATTTTTTACTGGTGCACCGTTGATGAGAAAGTATTGAAAATATCAAATAAAGAAAATAAATAGCACGCGCATGAACTAACCAGCTGACTGAGGCGGGAGCTAGCCAAGACAAGCAAGGCCGGGAGACAAACACGTGATATTTCGTCTAGTAGCGCATAGCTGGGCCAGCTTTATCACAAGTTTTCATAAAGACAGGAGTAAAATGACGCCCAACGCTCGCTTATCTTCAGCTCTCGGCCAGTGCGTGCGGTACTGCGCCGTTCATGTCTAGACGTGTGAAAATAACTTATCTAATACCCTCGAAACTTATTGCCGAGCCACTAAGCAAACAAAGCCGAATCCCTCTTAATAATGCAAGGTTTTTTACATTTTTACAAATTGGCAAAAAGTCTAAAAGTAAGTAAAATCAGATTATCTGTCCCTCTGTATACAATAAAAATAAGGACTACTTCTTATCATAACCTACCAAATGTCAGCTTCAAAATAAGCTCCCGTTCAATGTTCTGCAGTAAATGGTTCCAGAGTTCTGAGCGCTGAAGAGGCTTGTTTTTATAAAATAAGCTAAATTTGTCGCTCAATAATACGAAAATCGTTTGACTTTCGATAGTATATTTTTGCAAATACACTCTCCTCAGCACCTTGTATAAATAGGAAAAAAATTAGAGTATAAAAAAATGCGAGGTTTTTTACTGATAGATTTCATATGGAATAGCCCAAATGTACTTTATGACAATTGTTACAAATGTTGACCTTTGTGACATTTGGAGTCCTAGTCCGATGTCGAACGCATGAATGTAAGAAAGGGCATTCTTTATATACTGTGATTTATTTATTTTGTATGTATTGTGACAAGGTCGTCTCTGCTCAAACGCACTGGAAAGGCAGATATTTCTTTGTAGATTCGATAACTACGTCATTAGTTCTTGCTAATGATATAGAAATATCCAATTTTTTTTTTTTCTGAAAACTCGAGTACTTTCCTTGTGAGCTTCACTGATAACTGAATTTTCGATATTCATGTAGAAATTGGCTATAATCAGAGATAAGAGAGAACCATAACTACGCCATCTGTCTGTTCGTAGTACTTTCCGTTAAACGCGAAGGACGACGACGTCAAGATTCATTCATTGTTTTGCCCAAGGACAGGTCTTTCACTGCAAACCCAGCATTCTTCAAAATTTCCTATTTTCTGCCTTTCTCTTTGTCTCCTCATATGATCCATATATCTTAATGTCGTCTATCATCAGATATCTTCTTTTACCCCGAACTCTTCTCCAGTTCACCATTCCTTCCAGTGCATCTTCAGTAGACAGTTTCTTTTCAGCCAGTGACCTACCCAATTCTTTCTGTCCACTTCACACGTTCCATTTTTCTCCATATCCACATTTCAAATGCTTCTCTTCACTATATTACGTTTGTAAATCTTTTCCAGTAACTTTATGGTTTTCTGTAAGGGAATTTGGTGAATAGTGAGAAAACATCGGAACTAACTAGTAGATCTGATTGTTCCAGTTTTAATTTACTTAATGTCTCAATATAAATTAAATTATGGTTTATTTAACGACGCTCGCAACTGCAGAGGTTATATCAGCGTCGCCGGTGTGCCGGAATTTTGTCCCGCAGGAGTTCTTTTATACGCTAATAAATATACTGACATGAGCCTGTCGCATTTAAACACACTTAAATGCCATCGATCTGAGCCAGGATCGAACCCGAACCTCGAGCATAGAAAGCTAGCGCTATACCAAGTACGCTACCGAGGCCGACATCTCAATGAATGATTGTGATTTTTTCACGTGATGTGGTGAGTTACCTACATGTAGAGTAGAACGTCGATTAACCGTCAGTGACGGGATCGAAGCCTTGACGGATAATCGAAAAGACGGTTAAGTGAGAAAGGGGAAATTTTTAACAAAAAAAAAAAAACTCTTTTTTTTTTTTTTTTTTTTTTTTCGAATTTTGTATGTTTTAAAAATCTACTACAATACTGGGTGTTCATTTCAAAGTGTGTCATGACGTCACTATTAATGAGTCAGCGATTTGAAGCGAGTTTTAACTTTTGTGTCAGAGAAGTTGCCTATTAATCAAGGCGTTCAATCTGAACTTGAGAACGTGTACCTACTGTATAACTTGAACGTCGTCGTAGCAACAGATGGCGGTCTGTACTGTCTGTGTGCTACCATAACCTCTTTCGAACTGTGTTTCCGCGGGCAAGTCGTACGCAGGGTATATGTTATCGGTTGCGTACGGCAATATTCCACAATACAAATCAAATGCTCCGTGTCCATGTTGACCGTCCAAGTTAATGTCAACAAATACGTAAGTAATCGTCTTAACCCTCTCCACATATCCCGACAGTAAGAAAAAACTCACCTCAGTACATGTTTCGAAACAGTTCACATTCCTGACACTACCGGCGTTACCGTACGTATCTGTAAATACTCTTCTGAATGAACGCCGTACTTGCTAGGCAACTTCTCTGGCACATAAATAATACACCTCTGCGGAAGTGTAGGATGATTGAATTCTCTAGGCTCATCGACTAGCCACATGACGGCATACAGCGAGCCATGACACACTTTGAACTGAACATCCAGTATATGTAATATTATTGTTGTTGTTTGAAAAGGTCATTTTTTTTTTGTTTGAACACACCGCATTCACAAAAAAATCACTTTTTTTTCCAAATTCTAAATAAAAAAAAAAGGGTTTTAAAAATCTAGTACAATATAATCAACAGTGTACATACACGCAAAAAACTCATGTACAGTATGTAATTTTTTTTAACACACGGCGTGCTTTTGGAGGACCTTTTGAGCATATTAGACAGCTCATAAGTAGGAGAACCTATTCAATTTACAGTGGACCTCAGTGGTGATCTTTCTTTGTGAATTTTTGGCAGTCTCTATAGCCTAGGGGAAATGGATTCATGAGGTATAATCAGGGAGAGGTATTTTATCGAGATGAATTGTATCATTTGTATTTTTTAATATTGGTGTCGGCGAAGATTGTTGGAGATTCATTTGTATTCTTGGCGGAGAATGGAAATTTTGGAAAGACCAAATTATTTTGGAATTGGCATACGAATATTACTTTCCAAATAATTAACATTAAAGGTTCGTTGGATTCTGGCAAAGGTACGGTACGGCCAATAGACAATATTTGTTGGATTGAGACTTTATTAATACATTCATTAAAAACGAAAAAAAAAAAAAAAAAAAAAAAAAAAACTTGCAGCCCTGACATTAACACTTTCAAATTATTAGTGAAAATTTTGCATTCTCCGTCTTTTGAGTTCACTAATGTAATCAGAACACCTGGAATACCATGTAATGTAGCCTACTTGGATATATAATAAATTCAAGTGAAAAATACTCAGAATATGAAATTCACTATAAAACGACGCAATAGCAATAATTCGCGAATGTGTTCATATTTCGCTATTAGAACTCTATTTCACGATTTGTCGCGATTGTTTTATCCGCATATTATTAATCAGAATCACTTAATTCGTAAAGATCAGTAATAGTAATATGCGTTACAAGAGCGGTTTGTTGAAGTATTCATGTTCGAGGAAAGTTTGAAAAAGCGAAACGTAGTTGAGCTTTTTTAATTTCCGAGAATTGAAAGAAAACATACCGCTCGTGTATCGTACATTATTTTGTGCGAAGATCGTTTATTACATACCTGAAAGACGAATTTATAATTAGTTGCAATGAAATCTCCATCTTGGTTTCTGTTTAATGACGGCAAATTTGCAAAACAAAAATATCTATCTTCAACATTGTTGCTTTAAAATGTTTTCTGTGTTTACTATACTCCAGCAGGCCGTGATATACGTCTGTCTTTTTTTCCCCCCAGTCTATGATGAGTCTGGAATCTTGTTGATTTTTTCACGGCTTCCTTAATGTTACTTGCATCACGAATGCAGTAACTTTAGTGGAATTGTAGAGTTTACTTAATTTTTGCAAATATTTAAAATAACAGTGCAATTTAGTGAAATTGCAGTGGTAAGTTTCCAATTTATAATTATTACTATATTGAACGTCTCTAAAATAATATGTTAAAAGCCTAAAGCAGTAAAATCAATATGTCAATTAAGCGGTAAGAAGAGGGAAATTGTTATGTGTGTTAGGTTGGGAATACTGAATATGGAATTTTAGACTTCCCGCGGATTGGTTTTGTGCGGAAACCAAGCAAATACGCACGATCTCGCACAAACATCTATTGTGTATCTATTATGTCGTGATTTTCGCGATCTTCATAAATACACGGCCCTGGGTATAATTTTCTTAGTAGTTTCGTCTGATAGCTTGGACTGTTTTATGAGAGAGATCGTTTTTATTTTTACTTTTATGGCAGGATCTTTATCTGATTGTTCGTAAGTGTGGTCTGCTAAGAGATTAGAGTTAGTGTTGAGAACTGCAGCATTACCTTCGTAATTATATCTTTCTTAAGGATAGAAGTGCACGTTTCTCTGAAATAGTTAAATTTGGGTTTTGATGGTTTGGAAGTTTTCAAAATTACAATCGTTTCTTGCCTAATGTCTTTCGCTGTTTCATCTGGGAGATCTCTATACCACTGATCATCCACCGGAAACACGCGCTAAAAATGTCTATGAATACGGCCCTAAACCTTTAGATAAGGTTGACGTTGCGTATGGATCTAATGGGGAAATCACTCAATTTCACAACCGTTCATTTAATGAATTGATTCTTCGTATGAGGATTTTGATCACTGTATAATTTTTCAAATCTTCGTTTTTGTCTGTCGCGTATTATTTCATCAATCTTTGTACAGTTAGCATGGGTTATCATATCAATAAGCCACCAGTCTTCTTCAGACAAGCGTTTTGCAAGTGAGAGATGAATATCATACAGACTACGTGAAACTTAATCTGAATTTCTACGTGTCGTCCGGATTAGCGTGACGTAACCAAAGACGTTACATGGAGCGTAAAGGCTGGTTCACAATAAACCGGGAACGAGAACCAGAGTGAAAACGAGGAGCATAGAACGTGAATATGAAAATTTTTTATTCACAATAAACCGAGAACGTATACGACTATGCATATCGATATGCATGTCAATAACGATATGTAAAGTCGATATTACGCATTCTAATGTTATTTGTGTATAATTGACCAATGGCGTTCTCTCATGAGTACAAGGCAGCCAACATAAACAGGGGTTAGCCAACTTCAAAATTTCAACGGTACTGTAAATATGCCCATGCATCTTTATCACAACCTATTTTAAGTCTACCATAACGTAAAATAATTAGAGAAGAAACATTTGTAATAGAACAAAAATGAACACAATAGTAGTTATTGAATTGAAGCATGAATATGTAGTGTGTAATACAACCAATACATAATAAAATATGATTCACTTACGATCGGTGTTCAAAGATGCAGTTATTGAAAGCCACGTATTCTCCTTCATTTTCTCATCTTTATACGAGGCGCGCCGCTTATCGTAAACGTGAGGATTTTCCTCAACACTCAATATTAGAATCTCATCAAATAAAACTTGCTCCATGATGCACAGCACAGAAGAAAATAATGCATAGGTTATGTCACGGTCTTCTTGCTACAAAATAGCTTTTAGATGGCAATAGAATGAATCTAGTGGGCTGTGATCAGACACGTGAACGCCAATGTTGAAACTTGGCCAACTTTCTGTTCCCGATCCCGGGCTCCGGCAAGCTTTTCGTTAATTGTGAGTGCTCACATTTAAATGTACACATTTAAACAATTTTACCATTTTCGTTTTCGTTGCGATTCTCGTTTCCGGTTTATTGTGAACCAGCCTTAACGAGCTAAACGGAGTAGGCGACCTCTCTGATCTTGGTTTTACCATGATGATGGAACCTGTATGTAGTTCCGAAACGTTGGAAATGTCAAGTTCCAAGCCACGGTGGATTATCCAAACCATGGTTAGTTTGAATTTTGGTGATGCTGATGTGGCGTGATATGTAGCGAAAAAAAAATGAAGTAAAAAAGAGTGCTGTTTTAAACATATCTTAATACAATTAACTGACAACTTATTTCATGGAATACCCACCGAAATACTGACAGGTTTAACACCAAAATCATTTTATTTCACCAAAACACGGTAGCTATATATGGAAAAAAAATTGCGAGATATCTGTAGCTGAACTCCTACAGAATGAATTCTCAGAAATGTCTCTAACGAGGCGGACGAAGCCATTTAAGTTCACTTGGCTTTGTAAAAACGAGCGAACATTTGTCAGAATTGTGTATTTTATCGTCATATAAGCATAAAAACAATGTATTGTGATGCTGCGAAACATCTATTTCCAGATTTTTCAAGGAAATAAGATACGCGTTTTCAATATTCCTGAAGCCGTATGTGAAATTTTTATTATTCGAGCCATCTCTACATAGGGACTATTTGATGGATTTTTTTTTCATGCAGCTGTTGTCTCACAAGCAGAGCGCGGAATTTTTGTTTACATAAAAATGACATATCGTCGTGTTTCATTGTTTCTTGTTCACTTTAACACTTGTTTAATACTTAAAACTTTCTTATTTGAAACGTTAAAAGTGTTATAATTTTAAAGAGGTTATGTACCTTGTGAAGGGGGACAAGACTAACTGTGGTAACTTTCGAGAAATATCACTTTTGTTGACGTCCTACAAAATTTTGTCGAATATTCTTTTGAGAAGATTAGCTCCATATGTAGATGAAATTATTGGGGATCATCAGTGTGGTTTTCGGCGTAATAGATCGACTATTGATCAGATTTTTTGTATTCGACAGATAATGGAGAAAAAATGGGAGTATAAGGGTACGTACATCAGTTATTCATAGATTTAAAAAAGGCATATGACTCGGTTAAGAGAGAAGTTTTATATAATATTCTTATTGAATTTGCTATTCCCAAGAAACTAGTTCGATTAATTAAAATGTGTCTTGGTGAAACTTACAGCAGAGTTCGTATAGGCCAGTTTCTATCTGATGCTTTTCCAATTCACTGCGGGCTAAAGCAAGGAGATGCACTATCACCTCTGCTTTTTAACTTCGCTCTGGAATATGCCATTAGGAAAGTTCAGGATAACAGAGAGGGTTTAGAATTGAACGGGTTACATCAGCTTCTTGTCTATGCGGATGACGTGAATATGTTAGGAGAAAATCCACAAACGTTTAGGGAAAACACGGAAATTGTACTTGAAGCAAGTAAAGCGATAGGTTTGGAATTAAATCCCGAAAAGACTAGAATATTGTACGAAATGAAACTATAAAAATAGGAGATTTAGCCTTCGAAGAGGTGGAGAAATTCAAATATCTTGGAGCAACAGTAACAATTATAAATGAGTATCTATAAGTATATATAAGTTGGCGCCACTGTATAGTACAAGATATCGTTTATCCTGGGGCGCTATGGTCTTTGAAGAAGTTGGACAATTGGACGGAGCTACGCAATAAGACACCAAGGTCTGTTTCGAGATATTGGCCATTGAAATAAATCTTTTTTTTATAAAACATTTTATGCAATAAGTATTGTGACATTTATATTATTACAAACAAATAGCACAAATAATACAAAAAAGGCTAACCGATTTTTAATAAGAGACCAGCAATTGAATTAATATTTAAAAGCAAAATAAATAAATGAATTTTATGCAATAAACGAATTTTTGCTTATAAATAGCAGCAAAATTCAGTTATCGCATTCTTGATTTTTCTTTCCGAGTTAAATTAGCCTGCCATCAACAGATTTGTACAAATATCTAATTTTTTTTTCTAATTGCCGATTGGTCTATTATTGTGTAACTCCATCCATTTGAAGCTCAGTGTTTCTGTCCTGTACACGTCTTGTCCAACCTCTCTAGTGTTGACCCCTTCATGCAGACGGTGTCATTGGCAGCATAAAGGAAAAAAGAAGCAGAATTTGTTGTAAACTGGTAACACGTGTAATGAGAATGTCATCTTTATAATACCGGTTATACCTGTATATACTGTACGGAGCCTGAAGAGAAGCTGTTACTAGCTAATGAGTAAAACTGCGCGGCGGTCGCATTTTAATGTCATATTGTCGATTTTAGTGTGAACCAATTCCATTCTTTTGAGAATGAAATGGTGTTAATTTAATTTCTGTTTAAGTTTTAGCGTTTTCAAAAATGTCCTGACGTTTGAATAATCCCATATGTCAGTGCAATTCCTCCTATCTGGGACATTGAAAATATCTGTGCGCCATCAATAATAATTATTTCTAAGACTGTACCACAGTCTAGTACAGGGACATCATTTTATTTTTACTTCAATTTTTATTGTACCTGAGTTTTTGAATGTACTTCACTCCCACCCCTTCTACTAAGGAAGTTCCAACTCCACACAGAACCAAGACCGCAGATAGTAAGCAGTACTGAGTTACTGAGTACAGTACGTTCCAGAAATATGTTCGCGTTTTCCAGTGACGAAAGAGCTTTCAGTATTGAATCATATTTTCGCACAGGTACTGTCCGTTTGCCTACGTCGCATCCCGATTTCCCCCACCTGCTTCTGCTCGCCCCTCTGTAAAAGCTGGGCTGTCTTAGCTCTTTAATTTCTCTTAGGAATTGGACGTTTACGTAATATTATACAGCTGTTTAATTTAACTTAAATAAAAGGGCCTCGTTAAGTAATTAACTGTCACGTGATTTCCTCCCTTTCTACAATCCTGCGGCATAACCACTTGGACGGACAGTAAATAGCATGTCTGAGTAATTTTATATTTTCGAGTCGGGCAGAAGTGAAGATTGAATTCACAGTACGTAGAGTAGGTACAGAATTATTTCAACATGAGTTACTAGTACGAAGGACGAAACTGGCAATTGGAATTAGATGCAATAGTCTATAGTGCGATAATATGCACAAAAGAACTGAAGCCTGTATCGAAATGAACGGCCACCATTTTCAAAATTGTGTTTAAATATTCATATTATGATTATTTTTCAATTTAACTTCTTTCTCTATATTGTACGCTAATGTGCTGTAGACAGTATACACTGCATAATGAATACGTTCGCATGAATAACTCACTTCGTGAGTAAAAACACTTATTCTTAATACAGTACTGTACTTTGATTAAAGAAAAACGTAATGAAAATTATCAAACTCAAAATCGCGATATTTCCTAGTTTACGTAAATGGATGAACTACTTTTCTTCCATCCTACACCTAGTAGAGTGATTTGTGTTTTACGCCAGTATCATCGAACTCCAGTCTTGGAGGGGGGAGCAAGCGGTGTTTCCGGTTCTCTAAAGGTATAGACAGGTTAATATTAAAAATGTTAGTAAAAATAAAATGATGTCCCTGTATATACAGTCGCGAAGCTTGGGGTGATTTTTTGCATTTCTCACGATAGTTTCTAGCCGCTTGGTGCGCTGTGTGTACTAGGAACAATAGACTGTGTCACTGGCATCGTGATCTAATACAGGCCGTAAGGCAGACCATGTGACTCGCTTAACCCGATCACGAAGGGCGGCGTTTCAATCATATAAATTAATTGGAATTCATAAAAAATAACATATATTTCTCTAAAATGTAGTGTAATTGCATTAATAAAATTTAAAACAATGATTAGGAGACACTTCAGACATAATTCCTTGCGAGTTAAGGTGTAATATTATTTTTGGTGTGAAAATTACGTTGTTCGTATGTGTAATAGACCTACCTGCCTTTATTTCGATTAAATATTGCGAAATTATTGTACATTCATTTATGCACGATTCAATAATTTTCAGTTGCACCGCACGAATATTTAGATATGTTGAAATTATAGGTTATGTTTACTGTCCCAGTTGCCCCTTTCTGTCTAATTTTAGTGGTCTCCAATGCCCTGCCATTCATATGGAAATATTATAGGTTATGTTTACTATATCTTATATTCCTAAATTCGCAATTATACATTAAAATTAAGCATAATGTCATGTATGATACTCAGCAAATTCAATTTGTCTTTATTTTAATACTGCAATTGAGTACTGAATTATTGTATTTATCTACTACCTAAGAGACGAAGTAACAATCTTACGTACACTAATTTCATAAGAGTGGTATGATAAATTTTCTGTCTTTATCAAGGAAGGTAGATGTGCTATATTAAAATCACAATATAAATTCTTTTTTATTAAACCTCAAAATAGCTTCCATTCTAAACTTAAAATGTTGATGCGAAAAGATTATGTTAACATGTAAAATTCTCTTCACATTAAAATAACACAGTTTTGTAATTATTTCTGCAACATATTATGCAACAAAAAGTAAAGGGAACTTATGGACACATTACACTAAATAAAACTTAGCTATGATACGCAATAAAGTTATAATATAATAATTCACTGAGCTCCATACACTGAAATAGAAAACCCGAACAAACATTACGGCGGTCTAGATCGAAAAAGCATTGACTGTGCCGTATTTCGCAATTTTGTGAAAAGTTGTGTAAACTGTGAAATGTTAGTTATCGGTTGTAATAACTGTAAATGCTAAAATACAATAATTTGAATAATAATATGGGACAAGGAGACCTTTGTAGTACTATAAATTGTAAGAAAATAGGTTAGAGTGATCCTTCTTCCGAAAGATCCAGGAAGGTGAGTTTATAGAATATAATATATCCTTTATTAAAATAATATATAAACCTTAATGTATTTCATATTTCAATAGTGGAAGGAAGGTGTTAATTTTTCAAAAGAACACGATATCAAAAGTACAATACATTTTATCGTCTGCTAGGGAAAGAGTCTGTGATGAGGCGATAGTAGCGATCCTGGTGGCTAGCAACTATCTATGGATGCATATTTCAACTGTCTATGTTTGCATATTTACTAAGTATTGAGCTTCTCAACTGTATATACTAAACTGCGACTGTACATTGCTTTTCTCCCTTTTTCTCGATCTTCGTAATTCCCTTGCCTGCTGTATCATGCCTGCTATTTCATGAATCTATCCGAGTTAGTCGCGCTCGTGATTAAAAAAAAATACTGTAAACGAGCACATAATATCGCCTGTGAATTGTTTTGGGCCTCAGGCATTGCATATTTATTTATTTGTCTCTTTATTTTCGTAAGTAGGTAGTTCGAACAGAAAAGTTAAGTTACCTCTTAAGGCTGGTTCACAATAAACCGGAAACGAGAATCGGAACGAAAACGAAAACGGTAAAATTGTTAAAATGTGTACATTTAAATGTGAGCATTCACAATTAACGAAAAGCTTGCCGGAGCCCGAGATCGGGAACGGAGAGTTGGCCAAGTTTCAACTTTGGCGTTCACGTTTCCGATCACAGCCCACTAGATTCATTCTATTGCCATCTAAAAGCTATTTTGTCGTCGTATAGCCTATTTTGTAGCAAGAAGACCGTGACATAACCTATGCATTATTTTGTTCTGTGCTGTGCATCATGGCGCAAGTTTTATTTGATGAGATTCTAATATTGAGTGTTGAGGAAAATCCTCACGTTCACGAAAAGCGGCGCGCCTCGTATAAAGATGAGAAAATGAAGGAGAATACGTGGCTTTCAATAGCTGCATCTTTGAACACCGATCGTAAGTGAATTATATTTTATTACTGTATTGGTTGTATTACACACTACATATTCATGCTTGAATTCAATAACTACTGTTGTGTTCATTTTTGTTCTATTGTAAATGTTTCTTCTCTAATTATTTTAAGTTATGGTAGACTTAAAATAGGTTGTGATAATAAAGATGCATGGGCATATTTATAGTCCCGTACCTAATGAAATGTTTCAGTTGAAATTTCGAAGTTGGTTAACCTGTGTTTATATTGGCTGCCTTGTACTCATTGGTCAATTATACACAAATAACATCAGAATGCGTAATATCGACTTTACATATCGTTATTGACATGCATATCGATATGCATAGTCGTCTACGTTCTCGGTTTATTGTGAATCAAAAATTTTCATATTCACGTCCTCTGCTTCTCGTTTTCATTCTGGTTCTCCTTCCCGGTTTATTGTGAACCAGCTTTTACTTCTTAGTCACTGGGAGGAGAATAAGCCGTCACGAGTTCATCATGCACTGGAGTCTCACTAGATGGCATAACTGCCACATCGTGTGGTACTGTAGACTAGTACTCTCTGACGGAAATTGTTGTAAGTTTGCTTTAATGTGTCTTGTGTCAGTCAACAAATAAATACTCCTTAATCTTGTCGCAATGTTTCTGCTAAGGTCAATTAATGAGACATCGTACACGTAGAGTGAATAATACAGAGTTTTGAGACTGAGAGTTCAACTAGTTATTGTTTTCCTTTATGTCTTTATTGAATATAGAAGGCTTTCATTTAAAAAATTCCCACTCTAAATAACTATATATTTTAGTTAAATTTGATTAAACAAAAACACGTCAGTTTAGATATCGAGGGGAAACTTTAAAAGCACTGTTAATTGCATTTTAGGTTTCACTTCTTCACCTCTCCTTTGAAATTTAAAATGGCACTCCTATGATACTTAAATTTGAAAGAGTATTCAATTGTTTATATGGGTGATTCACGGGGATTTACCGTCACTTACGGAGCTTATTTCGGAAGACGTTCTGAGCAAAAAAAAATGTCATATAAACTTGTGTCTTTATCTCAATATTTTCAGAGTTACACTAATTTGAAGTTGTTAGTATATACTTTTTTTCTTTCGTTTTAAGGGTAAAAGAATATTAGAGAATGAAAAATTCAAAAGTATCATTTCTTTAATTGGCTAGTAGGCTATTCTGAAACTAAAAATGTGTTAATTGCTTTGTAGAGATTTTGTTTTTAACTAAAAATTATATTATTCTTGCGCATTTACCACAAAAATTGTTACAAATCATACGACTTTAGGAACATAATTCTTTACAGTTTAATTATGCATCCTAAATCCTAATCTACAGTCCTGAATAATTTACAAGAGTGGCGTGATTTATAAGAAATTGTTGTGATAAATGCGTAAGAAAATGAGACGAGATGGATTTGCCAAGCGAAGCTACGAAGAAAACGTTGCCTACCATTATTGTCACGCTTCACAAACTAGCGGAAGATACAGGAAGAGGAGATGGATCGCAAGAGGGTTATGGGTTACTTAATTCAATAGACATGGAATTTTTATTATGGATTTATTAATTTGTCCTACAGAATAATCCCTGTAATGTTGACAATTAATATTTGAGGAGAAAAATTCGCTTCGTCGCCGGGGATCGAACCCGGGTCCTTAGTTTTACGTACCAAGCGCTCTGACCACTGAGCTACCCCGAATTCAGTCCACAGCACCAGATCGAATCTTCCTCCTTCAGTGTTTCCCTTTGTGGCCTGACTCCAAGTTAGGCACATGTTGACGTATATGTCTTGTTTCAACTGCCATTATACTAGGAGCGCACTCAGTTGAGTGACTTATTTGGCCGGGATTCCGCAGTTATGATGCACTGCTAGCTATGAGAATATTATGGATTTATTAATTTGACCTACAGAATAATCTCTGTAATGTTGACAATTAATATTTGAGGAGAAAAATTCGCTTCGGCGCCGGGGATCGAAACACTGAAGGAGGGAGATTCGATCCGGTACTGTGGGTTGAATTCGGCGTAGCTCAGTGGTCAGAGCGCTTAGTACGTAAAACTAAGGACCCGGGTTCGATCCCCGGCGCCGGAGCGAATTTTTTTCCTCAAATATTAAATATTAATGGCATTTTTTAGTTTATTTGTGCGTATTTAGTGTCTTGTTGAAATATATAAAAATTGTGTCTGATATTCTGCAGAGTAAAGATTGTGACATTGGTAGTGCGTACACTTTGATTGAAAGCACTATTGATCGCCTTAAGATTCTACGAAACCGTAGGGAGGATTTTAGAAAAATATGGCTAGAAGCTTGTTCACTCAAAGAAGAAATGGAATTCAAGACAGCAGGCGTGGAAGATCACGCCGTCTTCCTGAGCACTTGGAAAAATTTGTTTATGTACAGCATTGTCATAACGAGAAACTTGAGTCAGGAGATGACTACTATGCGCGTGCCTTTCTGCCAATTCTTGATAAAATTTTAAATGAATTGGAAATGATTGCAACAAGGTCGTTGTGAGAAACACAATTTTTAAGCTCGAGTCAGAAGATAAGAACTAACAGCTTCTCTTCTTTGACCGAGAACTATTTTTTGTTTCACAGAAGGATTTTCACAGAATTGTGTTTTAAATTGCAGGAAGGAAAATATTCCCTTAATTTTAATGGTAAATCAAGATATTATTCACACTCCCAACGATATCGGAGAAGAGTTCTTCACCATTCGTTGCTAGGAAGTTACTTAGAATGGGAAATTAATCAAATTCTCGAGTGATAACACAGCTAGACCACAAGTGTAATTTCTGTATCATTGCTTCAATCATATCCTCAATGGTGAACACCTAAAACTGGACCTTGAAAATTGAATTCAAAGAATTTAAAAATCGAAAGTAACAGATAGATAGCCTAGACTTGTTAGCTAAAAGACGTCCCACAGGTGATCTCACTCCTAGTAAACTCTGTGTCTCACAAGACTGACACAAGCAAACAAATATTCCTTCGAGCTGAGAAAAATCAGAGAACGCGATGAAGTTAAGTTTAGTTGAAATGCCATTTGATAAATATAGCATCTTTCTGCGAACCCCTTTCGAATTACTCGCGGACCACAGGTTGGGAACCACCGCTTTAAGATATATATTTTTTATTTATTTTTTTAATTGGTTATTTAACGACGCTGTATCAACTACGAGGTTATTTAGCGTCGATGAGATTGGTGATAGCGAGATGGTATTTGGCGAGATGAGGCCGAGGATTCGCCAGAGATTACCTGGCATTCACGTTACGGTTGGGGAAAACCTCGGAAAAAACCCAACCAGGTAATCAGCCCGAGCGGGGATCGAACCCGCGCCCAAGCGCAACTTCAGACCGGCAGGCAAGCGCCTTAACCGAGTGAGCCACGCTTTAAGGTATATTTTCAGTTTGTTATTCAATATTATTTTTCCATAGTGTTGTTTTACGAATCATAAATCATATACCCGTTTTTGCCGAATCCTGTAATAGAATTAGTGTTTTGTTTAACTACACTTTCATCTGCAATTCGAAATTCAATGTGTTGGAGAAATGGCATCAAGCCTTCTGTCTAATATTATTTTACTGTAGAGTCATCCTCGTTACAGGCCATGTACTGTTTGCCCAGACAGTGGCGGTAGGCTCCCACTGTACAGACAATCGGCAGTAGTGATATGAATCTTATATACCCGCCGCCATTATCCGCAATGAAATATTCTTGGTACTCATTTCTATTAGAGACTGAGTAAACCTCAAGGCATAGTGCGACCGAATGTATTGGATCAACGGAGAAAGCCCATGACTCCATTGGTAATCGAGCCGGCGACCTTCTAGCTTGCAGCGTTACGCCGGTACCGCGCGCCCCTTCTGGACGTGTTGTGAGTATACAACATGGGGCCCACAGATGTAATTTTATTCTCTGTCTCGGAGGAAGCCATGTTAAGGATTCTATCCTCCTTTGAAATCTACCGTCCTTGACCGGGTTTGAACCCACGAACCTGGGATCGAACGACCAGCCTGGTAAATGCAAGAACATCAAGGACGACGACGAAAATGCATAACTCTATTTGTTAGGTAGTAGTTAACATAGTGCAAGGCAAGTTATTGGCACGAAGCCAGTAGAAGAACTATCCCTTTCAGTTTGACAAATAACAAAAAGTATCTTAACAACACAGACTCTTAAAACACTTCGATATCTTTGCGCCAAGTTTAATCGGTAATATATTTTATTTCAAAACGTCGGATCCTATGCAACGGTTGAAAATCAGTAGCGGCCGGTGATCGAAATCCTCGGTGAGGCCAGATGCAACTAGTTTAAGTGCCTCCGATAGAAAATGTTTATGATATTAATTATTATTGTTATTATATTATTAATATCATTATTACTGTATTGTTATTATTATTACTACTATTATTAGTCTATTCTTATTACTATCAATGAAAAATAATAATTTCACTCACCAAATAAGCTGTTATATTCTGAGTTTCAGTCATTATTTCAGAGTGATGAACCAACCCATATTATGTGTTGAAATTCCCCTTTCTTTCTTTTCTTTTTATTTTTTTCCTTTGACAGCAACAAACAAGGCCAAGAGAAGTTTATTTTGCATCACATTACCGCATAACTATTTATGTTGCCCATACCAGGATGCAATAGGAACTCGCGTTTTAAGATTGTGTCAGAAAAATTATCAGCGATGTCGTAGGTATCTCGATAGTCTCTCTCTTTATTTAAAACTTCCTTTCTTTCAGTATTATTTCTTCTCGAAAAAGGACACTCTAACAATGAATTAACTGCGCCAGCATTATTTCTCTCATTTGTTTCTGTTTATATTTTCCAAAAATACATAACAACATTGGCCCAGATTCACTACTGTACTACGAAGTACAATAGTAGAACACCCTCGCTTATGTCATAAACTGAGACATAAGGGGAGAGAATCAAGTGGGTCTCTGCCTGCCAAAGAGCTGGAATTTTGTTATTTATGGCCTAGTTAGGAAAACAAGTCACCACTGCTATTCCCACCCCACTCTACCCTTGAGGCTGGCCCATGGATGGGAGGAGTGAAACCTGACCAGGCCAGACGAATTGTGCCTCAGCTACAACGTTTTAAGCGTAAACTCAAAGCCCGCGAAAGGACATGAAATGCATTAAGCCAAACCCGGCACGAACGATTCTGGCCTCAGGAACAAATTTTACTGCAAAACAGGTCTATATACATCACAAGCCAGACCCGGCACGAGCGATCCCGGCCTCAGGAACAAATTTTACTGCAAAACAGGTCTATATACATCAAAGTTTTCAAATGCTTCTACAGCGATATATGCTTCATT